>NW_025423256.1:5728873-6015480 GCF_020497125.1 Mauremys mutica
ACAAACTGAAGCTGGGTGCCGGGGGAGGGGGGGCCACAAGGGGCGAACGGGGCAGGCAACAAGGGGCAAAGCTAGGGGGCCTGTTGCAGAGGGGAAGGGGTCAGTCCAGGGGAAGGGGGGGGTGCGTGCACCCACAAGCACTTGTGCACAGTCAATGGCTGGCTGGCTGCCGCTGGAGGCCCAAACGGTGGCAATAGGGCGTGGCAGGCCAGGCGAGCAGCTGAGTCCCAGAGGCAGGAACTGAGGCAGATGGTAAGGGACTGCAGGGGTGGTGGAGGGGGCAGCGGTGGTGGTGGGGGTTGGGGGGGGGACACAGATGGACCAGGGGGCAGGCTCCACGCCACACCCCTGTGTCCCCACAAACACAGTCTGAACCCCCACCACTAGAGCACAGTCAAAAAGTTACTCAGTCTTTAAGGCCCCCTCCACAGTGGTCTTCAGATTCCTGTGCACTTCCCAGCAGCCGGTGGTCTTCTCCCTCCTCCTCCAGGCTCCAGCAGCTCCCCAGGACAAACACAGCTCCAGCAGCAGTAGCAGCAGCAGCTCCTTCTCTAGCAGCCCTGGTGGCCAGGCAGGAAGGACCCCCCCAGGTGGTAGCTGTAGTGGTGGTGGTGGGGTCCTGGCTTCTCTCTCCAGAGGTGGGGGAGTGGGGGCTGGCCAGCAAGGCCCCCCCCACCCCTCACTCACCCACTCAGCAGCAGTTGTAGCAGGAGCAGCAGTCCTGGGAAGAAGCACTCCAGCCAGCAGCAGCAGCCCAGGAAGGGAGAAGGGGCTCCAGCCAGCAGGGCAGCCAGAGAAGGGGGGGCACTCCAGCCAGCAGGGCAGCCCAAGCAGGCAGAGCGCTCCCGGCAGTGGGGTGCTTACCCTGCTCCTGCCCTGCGGGGCTTGAAGCACCCAGGAGAGGGCTGGGGCTGGGGCAAGAGCCTGGGCTGATTGGGGGAAGCAGGCTCAGCTGGGGCCATGCCCCAGTCAGGCCCAGCTGGCCCCTATAAGAGGCTGTGAGCCAGGAGCCCAGTCAGTCTCCCTCTGCTTGTAGCGAGAGAAGGGCCTGGCTGCAGGGACCCAAGCAAGACACCTAGAGTGGGAGCAGGGCTGGGGAAGGGCCAGAGGAGCTGGGAGCTCTGGCCTGGAAAGCCCCAGGCTGCAGGCCTGACTATAGGCTGAATAGGTGCAGGGCTGCAATGGGGCAGCCCAGGGGGAAGCAGAGGCGGCAGGTCCAAACCCCTTTGCCTGTGATGAGTGGCTCATACTGCAGTCTGCCCCAGTGAATGGGGGCTGGATGGAGACTGGGCAGTAGCCAAGACTGAGGTGACGTGGGGATAGTGGGTGGGGGAGACCCAGAACTGGGGGGGTACTGCCAGGGGGTACTGCCAGGGTAAAAGGGGCACTGGGGTCCTGGGAGGGACAGGGGGCCAGCTGCGATAAGGCAGATCACCGGCCTGCAGAGGGTGCTCTGACGGCTGGAGAGCTAATTCCCAAGAAGACCAGCAGGAGGCGCCGTCAGGTGAGTCTGCCCCCGCTTACATTGGGGAATTGATTCTATGACAAGAGGAGGCGTAACCTATCCAAAAATGATCTCCCTCCTTCAGTTCAGTGACAGCCTGAAACGTTACTTATCCCGGCAGAGCCGGAGGATTGAAAGCAGCTACATCAAATCCCTGTGTAGCTAGCAGGAATGAACACAAACACTCCCTGGTATCTGAAGAGATGTTTAGTTTTACCCTTGGTAAACTAGAAGTCTAAAGGGAAGGAAGGTGGTGCCATATATAAAGAGTGAAACACAAAACAATTATCATAGTAATGCCCATAGTGACTGCAAAATATTTCTATATTCTTCTTATCATCAGTGTATTATTTTCTCTGGCGTCTATACATTGCCTATACCTTGACCAAGAAATTTGAATCTCGATAAAATAATCGACTACCCCTGGTTAAGGCAATGGACTTGATACCCACTCGGGCGTCCCTACACGGGTTCAGGTACTAACAACAGTGGCTGCCTTTTAGCCATAGCTTTTAATCAGGGCAATACATTGATCCTGTGAAATCATTTCCCAGCCGGAGTCCATCACCCACATTCCTTAGTGCATTGGGCCACCATGTGGACGTTTCATTCCCCTCCTCAACTTCACACAGAGACACAATTTCCTTTGCACAGATCCATGAACAGCAAAACCTCCCTGTGTCTCTTGTCTGAGCCAGGGCATTCGATTCCATTGACACCTTCTCTCCTGCAATGGCAATGGTCATGCAGACGGGACGAGGCCACCTTCACCTCTGACAGTGAGATATTGGATCAGCTCTTTCTTTACGCTGCTGCTGTTAGTCCATGAAACATCAGAGATGGATGCAAGGCTGAGCTCATGCACCAACCCCCTGAAACATTTCAGTGCCCCAGAGAAATCCTGACTCCGGCTATTGGCATGATCTGGTGGAGATTCGAATAGGAACGGGACGGTCTGAATTGTCAGTGTGGGGACTGAACAACAATCTATAGCAATGTCATTAACCACAAACACACTCTAATCATGCTCCAACCGGAAGGGAAATGGGCAGGAACTCTTGTTGTCCAGCCATGGACACACCTACACTAATCCACAGCCAGGAGTGTGCTGGGGGAGCTGGTCTGAGCAATTGGAAGTGACAATTCAGTGAGAACAGAATCATTGTGTAGTGAAGCACCTATACATCAAGTAGTTGTGGCCGAGTGGTTAAGGCGATGGACTAGAAATCCACTGGGGTCTCCCCCTAGGCAAGTTTGAATCCTGCCAACTACGGCAGCATTAGTGTATTGTCACTGCTCTTGTTGTAGTGCCTGAGCATCCACAGAGCCAGACCTGGTCTCACTCTGAGGCTGTCTACACTTAAAATGCTGCTGTGACACTGCTCTAGCACTGTGGAGTAGACAGTTGCTACAGTGAGTGGAAGGGTTTTCCATCCCTCTAATAGCTACATTGACAGAACAATCTTTCCTTTCATTTAGCACTATCTAACCACAGCTTAGAGCAGCTTAATTATACTGATTCCAGGGTTTTTCACACCCTAAAAGACGTACTTCTTAGAGGGCTTATCCCATCACGCCCCCATTCCCTGGTCCTTCTCACATGACCTGAGAGCAGCGATACCCGCAGTTCAAGAGGTGCAAACAATTCAATGTTTATTGGGGTAAACTTCCAGCAAGCAATGATTCCAATTTCCTTCCTCGGTATCGCCCTTCCCAGCTCTGACACCACAGAGGCTTGTCTGTGTCCCTGTTCCCATTCCCTCTTCCTATTCCCCCTTTAGCAAAACATAACTCCAATTCCCCTACCCCCATTCCCATTCCCCCCCTTACTTCCTGATTGACTGCAGACTATATAGTAAAACTGGAGTTCTGCTTAGCTATACCTTAACCAATCATTATACTGAAATGTAACTAACCAATCCCAACATATTGTAACATCATTATCTAACCAGTTATACCCCACCACCTGAATTGCTTTACACCCAACAAATTAATTATACAGCAGACAGAAAATCACAGAACCAGACAGAGATTATACAGACAAGCAATAGGAAAGTGGAAACTACAGTGATAGAACAACAAAGAAATGAGGATTTCAGACCCCAGCTATTGATAAGTGAGTTGTTGCCAGACAGGATGTGATCATGGTAGAGGTTGCTTAACTGTCTGTCACCCAGGGCAGGATTTTGAGGGTCTCAGAATGCCAGCACCCATCTTTTGTTTGCTTAAAACGCGAGCAGGGAGATTCCAACACCGCAGAACTCATGGAACTCCAGGAAACGTGTAACTTTAGGTCCGGGTGAGTGTGCCTAAAAATCAGCTGTGCTGGAGAAGGTCTCTAGGAGTTGAAAGAGATGTGCCATCTTGGCCTCCCGAAAGAGTGTCATCAAATATTAATGAAAACTAGGGTTGATAAGTCACATTCTTTGTAGCGTTAGGAGTGTGGACTGGTCCAAAGTGCCCGTTTTAAGACTCTTTTTTCCTCTCTCTTGGGTGTTCTGGTTTCTGCATAGAGACGTGGTTTCAAATCCCACTCCTGACATGACCATTTTCTTTTATCTGGAGAAAATGGCCTCACTTCAATCTCCTTTGCAACAATAGGACACCATTTGTTTAGCTTTTCTATTCCAGTAGTTGTGAGAGAAGTTCCAAACTAGGAGGAAACAGGGCCTTTTCTCTCGACCGATCAATTTTTGTCTTCCTTCATTCCAAGCCATTTTCTCAGATACATCTGTATTTCCCACACTTTTGTTCAGCGTTCTTTGCTTTTATGAAATTTTAGGGTCATCATTTAATTGCCACACAACTGTACTTATGAAGTGAAACACAATATTTTTTGGATATTCTTGCAGGAGAGTTTTGCTTTCTGACCTGGAATTGAACAGGGGCTACCCAGGGGGGACAATGCTGCTCCCTTTTCTTGCCTCATCCGAAAAAACATACATCCCCCGATGCCCTTTGTTTCCTTGCCCTTTTTAGGGTAAATTGACACTTCTCAGAAGTAGAATCCTTTACAAAACCACTCAAAATCTCAGCAGTGTCGTAAGCAATGGCTTCCAGAAACGTGCCCAGCTTTTCTTTAATTTGGTGACACAGGTCCAGGCAAGGGACTGGATACAGGCCTGGATCAGAATCTTCGTTACCAGAGCTAGAATTTCTATTTAAAAAGAGCTATTTTTCTGCAGCTATTAGATTTCCAACATTGATTTCATTTTATACACATTTTGAGCATCTATTAAGGATAAATTGAACAAAAATACCACTTCTCTTTCCTCAACATCTGCATCATGAAGGGGAGCATTCCAAATAGGAAAGATCTTCTGTGGGGCATGGGTTACAAAAATGCTTTGGGAACCAAATACATGGGCATTTTGCCAAGTTAAAAATCACTTAATGTGGAATTCTCTCCCCAAATCATCTGAGAAAATACTGACTTAAATAATTGAACTACCCTGTGATCATATGCACTTCCTTCAGTTAGTTGGGGTTCTGCTGTTGTTCACCATTTCTGAATGGAGATTTTAAATCACTGCTGTTTCTTTGTTAGCATGTGCAGTAAATTGGAGAGTTCTCCACTGTTGACAGAACTGCACTTGAACTTTCTCCGTGTCATCATGGAGGGGTGGGGAAAAAGCAAAGCTGAAGTGACAAATGAGGACTTTAGGAAATGGTCATTTGTCTTCAATTCTCCAATTAAACTGAGCTACGTCCTATCGAACTGAACTAATATCCAATTGGGTGAGCAAACAGCCTTCAGGAAAGAGAGAAACCCACATCACAGAGAGACAGAATACATGACAATGAAAGTATCAAGAGAAATTCCAGAGCAGGTTACATCTGATTATTTAGAATCAGGACAAGAGAGTCTCCCATCACATTCTCCTCTGATCCATTCAAAGCAGCTTCACTCAGCACTCTCTCAATAGTCAGTTATGTTATTTACAAAATTGTAAGTATCCCAGCATCCCATAATGGGGGACAAAATAGTCCTCTTGCCAGAAGTGGCCTTACCAATACATGAAACCTGGAATTTAAACGCCAAATAATCACACTATGTTTGGGATCCATTTAAATTCCCCTTCCAGGTCTTTTGACACTTTCATCTCCAGTCATAGCGACTCTGATATAGGAGGAAAGAAATCAAAGCATCATCTCCAAGCACAGACAGCTGAGAACTCTTCCTCACATGACATTTTGAGAAGTGAAGGGATAGAATGTGATGAAAATAAACTCTGCACAGAGAAGCCAAAATGTAACAGTTCTGGAGTGATGGGGAAGGAGGGAATCTCTGAACCACCCCATCTCCTTCCAGTGTCACAGAGGCTGAAATGACACTTTTTTCTCCTGCTCCTCTTTATTTAACTATAACATGAAAAATTCCCAATGTAACTGCTCTTCAGCACAACCCAGAGCAACGTGAGAACAACTGGCAAGGATACAATCACTGGCAACTCTAACAATAACTTTGCAATAGGAGGAATGGTATAAATGTGACGCTCCCTGGTTCCTCATAGGAAGGGCACACTCCAGTTACTTGTGGGATAATTGAGTTGATAGAAAGGACACATGGGCCCACCTCAAAAGAAGGCAAACTACAAAAGCCATAAATGGGCCACTCATCTGGCCAAGCTGAGGGATAACAATGCTGCAAACAGTTCAAACAGATTAAAAAAGTTATTATGTGGGAATCAGGAAAAGTATTTAAAAAAAAAATTTGATAGCCCTAGAGGGTTTTATGGTGTTCACTGCCCTTGCAAATTCTCTGATGGCTAATATGGTCTGAGCTGCTAGTGAAGCTTTTCCTACACTCACTGCATTGATAGGGCCTCTTCACTGTGTGGATTCTCTGATGAACAGAAAGGGCTGAGCTGTGAGTGAAGCTTTTCCTACACTCACGGCATTCAAAGGGCCTCTCCCCTGTGTGGATTCTCTCATGTGCGATAACGTGTGAGCGCTGACTAAAGCTTTTCCCACACTCACGGCATTCGTAGGGCCTGTCCCCTGTGTGGATTCTCTGATGAACAGAAAGGGCTGATCTGCGATTGAAGGTTTTCCCACACTCACGGCATTCATAGGGCCTTTCCCCCGTGTGGATTCTCTGATGTTTAGAAAGGGCTGAGCTGCTAGTGAAGGTTTTCCCACACTCACGGCATTCAAAGGGCCTTTCCCCTGTGTGGATTCTCTGATGTGCGATAACGTGTGAGCGCTGACTAAAGCTTTTCCCACACTCACTGCATTTATAGGGCCTGTCCCCCGTGTGGATTCTCTGATGTTTGGAAAGGTGTGAGCTGCTAGTGAAGCTTTTCCTACACTCACTGCATTGATAGGGCCTCTTCACTGTGTGGATTCTCTGATGAACAGAAAGGGCTGAGCTGTGAGTGAAGCTTTTCCTACACTCACGGCATTCAAAGGGCCTCTCCCCTGTGTGGATTCTCTCATGTGCGATAACGTGTGAGCTCTGACTAAAGCTTTTCCCACACTCACTGCATTTGTAGGGCCTGTCCCCTGTGTGGATTCTCTGATGAACAGAAAGGGCTGATTTGCGATTGAAGGTTTTCCCACACTCACGGCATTCATAGGGCCTTTCCCCCGTGTGGATTCTCTGATGTTTAGAAAGGGCTGAGCTGCTAGTGAAGGTTTTCCCACACTCACGGCATTCATAGGGCCTTTCCCCTGTGTGGATTCTCTGATGTTTAGAAAGGGCTGAGCTGCTAGTGAAGGTTTTCCCACACTCACTGCATTCATAGGCCCTCTCCCCTGTGTGGATTCTCTGATGAACAGAAAGGGTTATTTGAGTGAAGGTTTTCCCACACTCACAGCATTCAGAGGGCCAGTCGCCTGTGTGGATTCTCTGATGATTAAGAAGGGCTGAGTAGTCACATAAGTTTTTTCCACACTCTGTGCATATATTTTTTCTCTTTCCAATGATGATTTCCTGCTTTGTTGTGGTTTCCTTGAGGTCCTTCTGAGTTCCCTGAGAGGAAATACGTTCACCCATTTTCACCCCCGGATGGTTTCCTTGTTCTCTTTCTCGTCTGTGCTGAATCTCACAGGATTTTTCCTCCTCATGACTCCTGGACACATGGCTTTTTGATCTTTGCAATAATGCTCTGTGTTTATCCACTTGCTGAACATTTTTCTGCTGAGAATTCTGCTCCTCTTTCTCACATGCCATTGCATCACCTGCTGTGAAAAAGACAGAAACATCAAACAGGGATGAAAAGTGAAAAGCCAAAACAAACTAAGTGCTGGAGGGAGGTCAAATAAAAATCACAAACTGAACTCCCCCATTCTCTTCCCCAAAACAGGAGAGAGGAGGGGATCAATTTGGCTTTCAAGTCCCATCCAAATTCTCAGGGGGAAGGGAGGAAGCTACTGCCTGGTGTCTGCTAGAATCTACGGGAAGCCATGAGCTATAGTTACCCTGAGGATATGACCCCTGCTGGCAACAATAATAAACTGAGAGACCTCTCAAGGGCTTCGTAGGGCATCCCAGATGTTTCCTTCAGGCACTTTCACACTCAGAGTTGGTTTAATGTTTCCTCACCTCTGCAGGGAGATCTCAGGGTCTGTTTTCCCTCTGATCCCTGCAGGTCTGAGACCCATGGCTCTTCCCCTTGTTCTAGCTGGGAGATCACATCAGGTTTGGAAAATGGAAACCCTGCTCAGATGAAAGAAAACAAAGGGGTTCCGTTGATTTCATAAAACTTTGTCATAAAAAACATTCTATTAATTTAACTTTAATACTTGGTGTGACCCGGTGTCCCTGGGCTAGTCCTCACTGAAAATGCCAAGACCAGGGCAGGTTAAAAAAGGGAGAGCAGAGGCTCCCCAAACTGGTGGATAACACGGAAGTTAAACACACCGACCAGTCACCAACTGTGCTTCTGATCCCCCACACTGGTTATCGAGAAACTGAAAAAAGAAATCACACGGCCCCCTTTATTGCATCCCAGTTCTCTGGCTCCTAATCAGCACCTAGGTCCAGCACAGTGAGAGGTTATTTAAAAACTCTGCTCACATAAACAAAGTGTTCTTCTGACCCCAGAGTCAGCCACATTACCAGGTCAGTATAGGTTTGGATCTTACTCAAAATACTATGATGCCAGCCAATCATTGGCATCTAAACTAAAGGTTTATAAGCAAGAAAGCATCTAAACTAAAGGTTTAGTATAAAAGAAAGAAAGAAAAAGGGAGTTGTTAAATGGGAAAGCACTCAGACACATTCAGAAATCTATACATCTGGTTCTTAGCAGGATTGGTGAGTTTCTGGCTTGAAACGCTCTCTGGTACACATCCACATTATTCAGTCCTTTGTTCAAGCCTTCAGTTTGTAGAGAAGTTGCTGCAGAGGTAGGAAGGGGGATTGAAGACAAAATGGAGATGATGCAGCTGCCCTTTATATTCCTTTTGCCAAGTGGCTTCTAATTCCTGTGTCCCAAACACAAGCTTCACAGCACATGGCATGGAAAAGCCTTGGAGTTCTCAGTACACAGTGTGATACAGCCTGGCCAGAGGGCAGCAGAAGAGGGTTAGCAGGGAGCCTTATTCCCTGCAGAGGGAAGAAAGTTTGCTATAGATGAATTAGAGCACCAGCAGTCAGTCAGGTGATAAAAACCCCTGCTTCAATCAGACAGTGTGGGCATTGGAGCAGAGAGCAGTTTTGAAGAGAGACAAAAGGAAAGTTTGGAGGAGTGCTCCAGTGGGCTGAGAAATCCAAAAACCCTAGGTAAGGGACACCTGGCTTGTGTAGAAGGAGGGCAAGAAGCCCCTCCACAAGCTGAAGGGCAGGAGAGGGAAGTAGCCCAGGGGAAGGAACCGCCAGTTCAAGTGGTTCACCACTAACCTCAGGGTCCCTGGGTTGGGACCTGGAGAAGAGGGCGGGCCCAGGTCCCTCCCTCTCCACTCCCCTCCTCAAGGACACTAGTGGGGTAATTAAAATACCGATTCAGAGGCAAGCAGTGGCGCCCTGAACCTTCCCCAAAGAAGAGAAAGCGCGAGACCCAGCATAACCGTACCGGCAATTTGCCACAGTATTTATAATAAAATAATAATAATATAAAGTGTCTCTCAATTCCATACAGTGTCACTTAATAAACCAGTCAATTCCCAGGACCGGTTCCTCAGGTGTTTGAAGATGCCGAACACCTTGCTTGTGAGGGACTAGAATACCCACATATATGTTGGGAACACACAGACACTGTGCTACTATTCCCCTATGTTCACTCTTCTAGAAAATTATGATCAATTTTGTTCATAGTATGTGTCAGGGCTGAATCCCCACTCTGTCACTCCGAGTGCAGAAAGCGGGGGCCCGACAGGATTCTACAAATTAATTTGTGCCACTCTAGACTTGTATTAAACCCCCAAAGTTACAGCTTCTCTCTGACCTTGGCTTGGTAAATGCTGCCACCACCCAAAGGCAAAAAAACCCCAAACCCTTGGACCCAGGAAGGAGCACTTGAGAATTCTTCCCTCTGGGGCACCCTCAAGCCCTTTCACCTCCCCTCCGGGAAAGAGCTGAGAAAGAAAACAAAGGAAATTAGCTGTGGCTACCAGCTAATCAAACTTGCATCCGACGAAGTGGGTATTCACCCACGAAAGCTCATAAGAACATAACATAAGAAAGGCCGTACCGGGTCAGACCAAAGGTCCATCTAGCCCAGTATCTGTCTACCGACAGTGGCCAATGCCAGGTGCCCCTGAGGGAGTGAACCTAACAGGCAATGATCAAGTGATCTCTCTCCTGCCATCCATCTCCATCCTCTGACGAACAGAGGCTAGGGACACCATTCTTACCATTCTTGCTCATGCTGCAAAATATCTGTTAGTCTATAAGGTGCCACAGGATTCTTTGCAGCTAATCAAACAACACACACAAACCTCTTAGGACACCAAAAATCCAATCCTGTTCTTAAAAGAGGTAAATTTTATTAAAATTGAAAAGGAAAACAATACATCTGGAACTTAGGCTTTTGCTAGATCTTAAAAGAAAATTTTTGTAAGCACCCAAAACAGATTTCTTGAGGGTTCAGCTTAAAGCTTACAAGCAAACAAAAGCATCTGGGACAGCACCGAGGAGATCCAAAAGCCAAAATAAAAAATAAACCTGATTGTGTCTGTCTAAACATTCCCTGGCCACATCATTTCTTCTAGGTATGGAAGATGGATTTTCATACCTGCTTCAAGCCATACACAGCATTGCTACTCCGTGTCGCCTTCTCCGGAGAACAAGAGACAAAGGGAAAGTTACTTTCCCATTTAACAAAGTTCTAGCCTTTCCATTGGCTCTTTTGGTCAGGTGCCCAATACTTTTTTTTTTTTAAACCCTGTTGGCTTGTTAATCCTTTAGAGGTAAAGCAAGCAGAGAACTCGCACCATCAGGGATTTTACAGCCAACTGGCTGGCTGGGTGTTTATAAAAGGGAGATCCCTCCCCTCCCCTTCATTTATCACTGTAGGCTTGTGAGGTACCATTTGAAAAGACATAATCTACTGAATATCCTCCTGTTACAATACAAGCAGCAAAGAATCCTGTGGCACCTTATAGACTAACAGACAATTAGCAGCATGAGCTTTCGTGGGTGAATACCCACTTCTTCGGATGCAAGTAGTGGAAATTTCCAGGGGCAGGTATATATATGCAAGCAGGAAGCAAGCTAGAGATAACGAGGTTAGTTCAATCAGGGAGGATGAGGCCCTGTTCTAGCAGTAGAGGTGTGAAAACCAAGGGAGGAGAAACTGGTTCTGTAGTTGGCAAGCCATTCACAGTCTTTGTTTAATCCTGAGCTGATGGTTTAATCCTGAGCTTTGTTTAATCCTGAGGATTAAACAAAGACTGTGAATGGCTTGCCAACTACAGAACCAGTTTCTCCTCCCTTGGTTTTCACACCTCTACTGCTAGAACAGGGCCTCATCCTCCCTGATTGAACTAACCTCGTTATCCCTAGCTTGCTTCCTGCTTGCATATATACCTGCCCCTGGAAATTTCCACTACTTGCATCCGAAGAAGTGGGTATTCACAGATGAACTGAAGCTCAGCAGTTTCTCTTTGAAGTCTGGTCCTAAAGTTTTTTTGCTGGAGGATGGCCACCTTAAGATCTGCTATTGTGTGGCCAGGGAGGTTGAAGTGTTCTACAGGTTTTTGAATATTGCCATTCCTAATATCTGATTTGTGTCCATTTATCCTTTTCCTTAGAGACTGTCCAGTTTGGCCGATGTACATAGCAGAGGGGCATTGCTGGCATATATTACATTGGTGGATGTGCAGGTGTAGGAGGCTAGGGAACCACGGAAGATTCTGTTACGGCTTAGCTTAGGCAGTTCCGCTTTCTCAGCCTCCGGTTATTGTAGGACACAGCATGCTAGCTTTAACCTGCCGCAACCGGCTGGGACTGCTGCGTGGCAAGCCCCTGGCTGTTGGCCAGGGGGGCAGCCCCGGAGGGTGGAGAGTTTCTATTGCATTATGTATGAGCTGATATGCTGCTGTTTGTATAAAATGAGCATGCTTTGTGTTTGTTTTTGGACTTCACCCCAGGCCGAGCTACAGGGCGCTGGGTCCCCGTCTCAGTGACAGCAACGCTTGGGGTCCCCGTTGCAGATGTGTCACTTTACCTTCATTAAAGCCAATTACTCTCAGTGTGGAGTCGGTCTCGTTCTTGCAGAGTACCTCGGACCCTTTGGGGCAATAACAAGTGGCGCAGCGAGCAGGGTGCTCTGGAAGACGATGCCGCTTTGGCAGAAGGTAGGGGAGGTAGGGAAGCCGTTGCTGTCCCTACAGTGCATACCGGGGTGGCCCCAGACGGAACGCTGGGGGTCGGTAGCGCGGACCTTGGCAGGCTGGGTGGCTCCAGCCAACTGGCCGGGATTCCAGCAGGCAGCTGGGGTTACGTCCGAGCAGCTGCTTGAGAGCTTACAGCGGTTGTGGGCGAACCGGCAGTCTGGGACGGAGCGGCGGGCGATGGGGGAGCTAGGGTGGCTCCTCCTAACTACCCTTTGGGCCCAGGACGAGGAGGTGCTCCGCTGGCAGCGGGCCCTGGACGGGAAGGCGTTGGAGTGCACGGCGCAGGCAGAGGCCCGTGCCGGTGCCCCGGGGGTCGTTCGGACCTACAAGCGAGTGAGTTGTTTCGGCAGGGGCCTGGAGAAGGCATCCTACGCTGACTGGTCCGAGTCTGGGACAGTGCCGGGAACACCGTTATGCTTCTCCGGTATGAGCTGCATCAGCTGGGTGTCCTGACACAGGATGCGCAGGTTAAGGCAGCCGAGGGGAGGAAAAAGAACACAATGAGTTAACTGAAGAAAGCTAAAGATAAGAGACTAGCCCCAGTCAAGGACATCGCTTGCAGCTGAGACTTGGCGGACAACCAAAAAAAACAGGAGGGGGGCTTGACTGTGCCCAAGCCGCTGGGATGGCTGTAAAACTCGGCCAGACACTACCGGAATGTGTTAGATTTCTTTTCTCATGGGTAAAGAAACGCTACAAAAAAAAGGGGGGGGGGGCAAGGTGGAGGGCTGGTTAACCTCTCCCTTGTCCACTGGCAGCCCCCATTGTGTCATTGGATTCTTTTGAAAGAAGCAAAACCATTACAGGGTGATGTGCTGGTGACCTTACCCCCGTAGGAGCTGAACCACGACTGTGTTGGGAAAGAAGAAGAAACACCCACACCACTGACATTGCCAAAGTCCAGGACTTCCTGACCAGGAAGGACATTAAGGACTGACCCTGGTGAAGAACCAAAGAATTGTCCCCTGGCAGGATGGAATTTGTGGGATTCCTGCTGGGGAATGTGGTATTGAGTTATGGGCAAGTGCCCCTAGAATAGCACCTGACATTTTGGATAGACATAGGGAGTCAATGGCTATCAGGATCCCTACAGCCTCAGTGTATGTACGCACTGAGCCCGGGGGAAGTTGTCACTGTTCATGATAATGTTTGCTGGAGGGAACAGCAGTTGAACTTTGTGAAGATGCTAAGGAGAAAAGTTTTAAATAAATTCAGGCACGGAAATTATTAGATTGTAATTATTTGGCTATAAACAATTTCGTTGAATTAGCTGAAGAATGTATATAGTGCTATGTAATTGAGATGGTATTAGGTCCTAAGGGCACTATACGTGGTGATGTTTTATTTCAGTGTTTAAAAGCAGAAGTTAAAAGTAAGAAACTTTAAGCTGTGAATAGCTTTGAATCCAGAAGCAAGCCAGGAAGCAATTGTATTAATGCAAATGATTGAACTGATAACGTAATTCCACTGTTTTGCCTGAAATCAATAAGGGTATTTGTATACGGTATTTTAAGTACTGATTGACTGCCCAGAAGGGGCAGACCTCCGTTTTGTCTTTCAGATAATTAGAGAAGACTGATGCCAGCTGAACAGCATTCAACTTACCATGATTTATTGGCACAGTACAATTTATGTTTTGTGTTCTATGTTCTGTTTTGTGGTGTTTGTCCTGTGGCCAGAATTGTTGTTGTATCATTTTTAATGAAGATTTAAAATGTGGTTACATGGTGTGTTTTCTCTATTTCCCCCCCTCCCCCCTGTCAGTTTGATCACCTGACACGGGGGAAAAATTGGTAACAGAAATTTGTCACAGTTTGGTGAGCAATTATGAATGGGGGAGCCCTGCAGAATTTACACCATCTATCTGTTTTACCCTTGTTATTTTATGTTTGCTTTGTTTGGTACTGCTGGTGTTATATGTTAAGAATTGCATGATTAAAGGTGAGCCCTAATAGGATAGGAAATACCATTTGGTTTTGCTGCACTATCTAGTTTTGGTTTTGTTTTGTTTAACCGGTTACTGTTGTTTTTCTGCTCTGTTCATTTGGGCGTTAGGTGTGTGGGCGGAACTGGATTTCTCGTTCGTAATTCCTCAGGGTGGAAGCCATGTGTGCGATGAAGCTCTGAGGTTGTTTTGGGATTCTTCAGTCCCGCCCCCTGTAACGGACAAGGTAATGGAAGTAGGAAAAATTTGGCTTAGACTGTAATTTTCTCTGCTCTCTGTGTAATTTTCTGTTCTGTTTAAGTGCAAGCAGACAAATGGGAATGCTGGTGCTTGTATTGCTAGATTAGCTCAAGGTTATGCTGCTGTTGTTATACCGGAGCGCTTGAGAAAGCGAGGGGAGGAATGTAGGAGGCTAGGGAACCACGGAAGATTCTGTTACGGCTTAGCTTAGGCAGTTCCGCTTTCTCAGCCTCCGGTTATTGTAGGACACAGCATGCTAGCTTTAACCTGCCGCAACCGGCTGGGACTGCTGCGTGGCAAGCCCCTGGCTGTTGGCCAGGGGGGCAGCCCCGGAGGGTGGAGAGTTTCTATTGCATTATGTATGAGCTGATATGCTGCTGTTTGTATAAAATGAGCATGCTTTGTGTTTGTTTTTGGACTTCACCCCAGGCCGAGCTACAGGGCGCTGGGTCCCCGTCTCAGTGACAGCAACGCTTGGGGTCCCCGTTGCAGATGTGTCACTTTACCTTCATTAAAGCCAATTACTCTCAGTGTGGAGTCGGTCTCGTTCTTGCAGAGTACCTCGGACCCTTTGGGGCAATAACAGCAGGTGAATGAACTGGTGATGGTGTGGCTGATCTGGTTAGGTCCTGTGATGGTGTCGCTGGTGTAGATATGTGGGCAGAGTTGGCATCGAGGTTTGTTGCATGGATTGGTTCCTGAGCTAGAGTTACTATGGTGCGGTGTGCAGTTACTGGTGAGAATATGCTTCAGTCCTCGCCCACAAACAACCTGCCAACCTGGCCTGCCACCCAAGGCCTGTGAAAGTGTGGGATCATTGTCCAGGATGGGTTGTAGATCCCTGATGAGGTGTTGGAGGGGTTTTAGCTGGGGACTGTAGGTGATGGCCAGTGGAGTCTTGTTGGTTTCTTTCTTGGGTTTGTCTTGCAGTAGGAGGCTTCTGGGTACACATCTGGCTCTGTTGATCTGTTTCCTTATTTCCTCGTGTGGGTACTGTAGTTTTGAGAATGCTTGGTGGAGATTTTGTAGGTGTTGGTCTTTGTCTGAGGGGTTAGAGCAGATGCGGTTGTACCTCAGTGCTTGGCTGTAGACAATGGATCTTTTGGTGTGCCTGGGATGGAAGCTGGAGGCATGAAGGTAGGCATAGCGGTCGGTAGGTTTTCGGTATAAGGTGGTGTTAATGTGACCATCACTTATTTGCACCGTGGTGTCTAGAAAGTGGACCTCCCATGTAGATTGGTCCAGGCTGAGGTTGATGGTGGGATGGAAGCTGTTGAAATCTTGGTGGAATTTTTCCAGACTCTCCTTCCCATGGGTCCAGATGATGAAGATGTCATCAATGTAGCATAGGTAGAGAAGGGGCGTGAGTGGACGGGAGCTGAGGAAGCGTTGTTCCAGGTCGGCCATAAAAATATTGGCATATTGTGGGGCCATGCGGGTGCCCATAGCGGTGCCACTGATCTGGAGATATATATTGTCATCAAATTTGAAATAGTTGTGTGTGAGGATAAAGGCACAGAGCTCAGCAACCAGGTGTGCTGTGGCATCATCAGGGATACTGCTCCTGACAGCTTGTATTCCATCTGTGTTTGGGATGTTTGTGTAGAGAGCCTCTACATCCATGGTGGCTAGGATGGTGTTTTCTGGAAGGTCACCAATGCATTGTAGTTTCCTCAGGAAATCAGTGGTGTCACGGAGATAGCTGGGAGTGCTGGTGGCATAGGGTCTGAGTAGAGAGTCCACATATCCAGACAGTCCTTCAGTGAGAGTGCCAATGCCCGAGATGATGGGGCGTCCAGGATTTCCGGGTTTGTGGATCTTGGGTAGTAGATAGAATAACCCTGGTCGGGGCTCTAAGGGTATGTTGATTTGTTCCGGTGTTAGCGTAGGGAGTGTCCTGAGTAGATGATGCAGTTTCTTAGTGTATTCCTCAGTGGGATCTGAGGGAAGTGACCTGTAGAATTTGGTATTGGAGAGTTGTCTGGCGGCCTCCTTTTGGTAGTCAGACCTGTTCATGATGACTACAGCACCTCCTTTATCAGCCTCTTTGATTATAATGTCAGGATGGTTTCTGAGGCTGTGGATGGCATTGCGTTCTGCACGACTGAGGTTATGAGGCAAGCGATGTTGTTTTTCCACAATTTCTGCCTGTGCACGTCGGCGGAAGCATTCAATGTATAGGTCCAGACTGTCATTTCGACCCTCAGGAGGAGTCCATGTGGAGTTCTTCTTCTTGTGCTGTTGGTGGGAGGGTAACTGTGTATCAGTGCGTTGTTCAGTGTTGTCCTGAAAGTATTCTTTCAGTCGGAGACGGCAAAAGTAGGCTTCCAGATTGCCACAGAACTGTATCATGTTGGTGGGGGTGGCAGGGCAGAAAGAGAGTCCCCGAGATAGGACAGACTTTTCTTCTGGGCTGAGTGTGTGGTTGGATAGATTGACGATATTGCTGGGTGGGTTAGGGGTACCACAGTTGTGGCCCCACGTAGCAGGTAAGAGTTTAGACAGCTTACAGTCCTTTTTCCTTTGTAGAGAGGTGATGTGAGTAATGTAGATCTCCTGTCTTATTTTAGTGAAGTCCGTTTGTATGGATAAATGGACACAAATCAGATATTAGGAATGGCAATATTCAAAAACCTGTAGGAGAACACTTCAACCTCCCTGGACACACAATAGCAGATCTTAAGGTGGCCATCCTCCAGCAAAAAACTTTAGGACCAGACTTCAAAGAGAAACTGCTGAGCTTCAGTTCATCTGCAAATTTGACACCATCAGCTCAGGATTAAACAAAGACTGTGAATGGCTTGCCAACTACAGAACCAGTTTCTCCTCCCTTGGTTTTCACACCTCTACTGCTAGAACAGGGCCTCATCCTCCCTGATTGAACTAACCTCGTTATCTCTAGCTTGCTTCTTGCTTGCATATATATACCTGCCCCGGGAAATTTCCACTACTTGCATCCGAAGAAGTGGGTATTCACCCACGAAAGCTCATGCTGCTAATTGTCTGTTAGTCTATAAGGTGCCACAGGATTCTTTGCTGCTTTTACAGATCCAGACTAACACGGCTACCCTCTGATACTCCTGTTACAATGTGTAGCAACATTGTATGGAAAGTGATGAGATTTTACGGTATGATATTACCGAAAAAGCTGCAACCCTAACCTTAAGTTCCTCAGAGACAGCAAGGCAAACAGCTGGTCAAATAGCCATTCTCCACCAGGGGGAAGGTGTGAAGATGACATTTACATTCCATCACAGGGACACTTGAAGCTCGTATCTATGACAGCCTGTCACCATGACTCAGCTGGGAACTGAAGTGGTTTCTAGTACAAAGGACTGAATTATAAAAAGAGGTGAGGAAAATGCATGAGACTCTCTCCCCCCCCCCACCCCCTTTCCCTCTGCTCATGACAACTCCTGAAGAACTGAATGTGGGCGGCAGGGGCAGGTTAGGGGGAGTCCTGTCTGAAAGGAAAACCAGCCTGTCTCAGCACATGGCGAGAGAAACGTTTGTTTTAAATCCCTTTTAGCTTGTTAAGTTAAACATTAGTTTGTGTTTTATCTTTGCATTTCTTTCATAAACAATTCTGACTTTTATGCCTCATTACTTGTAGTCACTTCAAATCTTTTTTTTCAGTAGTTAATAATTTTGTTTCCTTTTTGTATCAAACCAGTGTGTTTGGATTAAAGTGTGTTGGAAACTCCATTTGGAATAACAAGGCTGGTGCATGTCATTTTCCACTGATGAAACAACAGATTTCATATGAGCTCCCATTGTTCAGGAGTGTGCTGGACAGTGCAAGATGCACATTTCTGGGGGAAGTCTGGGACCAGAGAATTTTCTGGGGTTCTCCTGTGGGGCACTGTAATTTGTGAGTCACTGTCTAGCAGCACTCAATACTGTGTAGCTGGGAGCGAGTTACATGCTGGAGACTGCATGTGAACTGCCCAGGAGTGGCTGCTCTCACAGTAGAGCAGTGTAAAAGGCACCCCAGCCTGGGGAACTGAGGGGACACAGCTGTTAACAGTCCAGTTTGTACTGTGCTTAATGTCACAGACACTCAATTTCAGAGTCTCTTAAAACACACAGAAAGTAAATCCACGTCCCAGAAATCAAAGTCTCCCTGGCACTGCTTCTTGCTGACAGATGGGTCCAGAGACAAAGACAGAGTCCTCGGGAAGCTGGGAACATAAGCGTGGGGTTCAGTGGAGAATGGGAACAGGAAGGGCAGGGATATTATTGAATGCAGGATCTCAGCAGTACTCGATGTCAGGATAACACATAGTGCAGCCCATTGGCAAACATAATCCCAAATATACATAGAAAATGATGGGGTCTAAATTAGTTATTTCCATTGATTTATACAAGGGCAACAAGATATTCTCTGTATTACTGTCTATCCCTTTTTAAATAATTCCTAACATCCTGTTTGCTTTTTTTACTTCCGCTGCACATTGCTGGATGTCTTCAGAGAACTATCCACAATGACAAAAAGATCTTTTTCCTGATTAGCCTAATTTTGCCCCCATCATATTGTATGTATAGTTGGGGTTATTTTTCCCAATCTGCATTACTTGACATTTATACACATTTGCCATTTTGTTGCCCAGTCACTTAGTTTTGTGAGATCTTTTTGAAGTTCTTCACAGTTTGCTTTGGTCTTAACTATCTTAAGCAGTTTAGTATTGTGACGTTATTGATATAATCTGGGACCATATAGAACATGGTTGTATCCAAGGTCCTGTAGTGGCACCAAATCTTATGTAAAGGGGGTCATATAAGGTGTCCAAGACCAGGTTATGGGTTGCTGGTTATAATTATGGTGTCTATATGTATGTATCATTTTGTAGTTGAAGTTATGAGTATTGGCTCTATCCTGTCTGTATTTCCAACTTATGCTGTGCTTCTGGGAGACATCCCAGACAAGCTGGTGTTAGCTCTGCCTCACCTGCTTGATGGCCCATTAAGGACCATCAGCTATTCAACTGACCCATTGAGAGAAGGCAGATATGCCTTGTAACTCAGCAAAGTATGCAGGGACTTGCCCATGTGACTCCAGACGCCATTTTGCTGTAATTTTCAACAGTCAGAACGAAGAAGTGTTCTTACACCTGGAAAAGCCTATAAAAGGATGATGCCTCATCTCCATCTTGTTTTTAATCCTGCTTCTTACCTCTGGAGGAACTTTGCTACAAACTGAAGCTCTGAACAAAGGACTGACTGACCCATCCCAGAGGAGGATGTACTCCAGAGACTTGATTTGAACCTGCAATTTACTCCATCACTGCTACAAGCCTGAACTAAGAACTTTGCCATTACTGCATGTAATTGATTCCATTTAACCAATTCTAGCTCTCATCTCTATCTTTTTCCTTTTATGAATAAACCTTTAGACCCTAAAGGATTGGCAACAGCGTGATTTGTGGGTAAGATCTGATGTGTATATTGACCTGGGTCTGGGGCTTGATTCCTTCGGATCGAGAGAACCTTTTTCTTGTATTGGGGTGTTGGTTTTCATAACCATTCAACCCCAGGACGAGTGGCACTGGTGGTGATACTGGAAGACTGGAGCGTCTAAGGGAATTGCTTGTGTGACTTGTGGTTAACCAGTGAGGTGAAACCAAAGTCCTCTTTGTCTGGCTGGTTTCGTTTGCCTTAGAGGTGGAAAAATCCCAGCCTTGGGCTGTAACTGCCCTGTTTTAAGCGATTTGTCACTCTCAGTTGGGTCCCATCAGAACCGCATCGTCACAAGTATCATCTGCAAACTTTGCCACCTCACTGTTTACCCCTTTCTCCAGATCATTTATGAATACGTTGAATAGGATTGGTCCTAGGACTGACCCTTGGGGAACACCCCTAGTTACTCCTCTCCATTCTGAAAATTTACCATTTATTCCTACCCTTTGTTCCCTGTCTTTTAACCAGTTCTCAATCCATGAAAAGATCTTCCCTCTTATCCCATGATAACAATTTATGTAAGAGCCTTTGGTGAGGGACCTTGTCAAAGGCTTTCTGGAAATCTAAGTACACTATGTCCACTGGATTCCCCCTTGTCCACATGTTTGTTGACACCTTCAAAGAACTCTAATAGATTAGTAAGACATGATTTCCCTTTACAGAAACCATATTGACTTTTGCTCAACAATTTTTGTTCTTCTATGTGCCTGACAATTTTATTCCTTTACTATTGTTTCAACTAATTTGCCTGGTACAGACGTTAGACTTACCAGTCTGCAACTGCCAGGATCGCCTCTAGAGCCCTTTTTAAATATTGGCGTTACATTAGCAATCTTCCAGTCATTGGGTACAGAAGCCGATTTAAAGGACAGGTTACAAACCATAGCTAATAGTTCCTCAATTTCACATTTGAGTTCCTTCAGAACTCTTGGTAAATACCATCTGGTTCCGGTGACTTGTTACAGTTAAGTTTATCAAGTAGTTCCAAAACCTGCTCTAGTGACACTTCAATCTGTGGCAGTTCCTCAGATTTGTCACCCACAAATGGTTTGGGAATTTCACCAACATCCTCAGCCATGAAGACTGAAGCAAAGAATCCATTTAGTTTCTCCGCAATGACTTTATCGTCTTTAAGGGCTCCTTTTGTATCTCAATCCTCCAGTGGCCCCACTGGTTGTTTAGCAGGCTTCCTGCTTTTGATGTACTTAAAAAACAATATTACCTTTTGAGTTTTTGGCTAGCCCCTTCTTCAAACTCCTCTTTGGCTTTTCTTATTACATTTTTACACTTAATTTGGTAGTGTTTATGCTCCTTTCTATGTACCTCACTAGGATTTGACTTCCACTTTTTAGAAGATGCCTTTTTATCTCTCACTGCTTCTTTTACATGGTCATTAAGCCACGATGACTCTTTTTTAGTTCTTTTGCTGTGTTTTTTAATTTGGGGTACATATTTAAGTTGGGCCTCTAATATTGTGTTTTTGAAAAGTGTCCATGCAGCTTGCAGGGATTTCACTCTAGTCATTGTACCTTTTAATTTCTGTTTAACTAACCCCCTCATTTTTGCATAGTTCCCCTTCCTGAAATTAAATGCCAGTGATGAGCTGTTCTTCCCACCACAGGAATGTTATATGTTGTTATATTATGGTCACTATTTCCAAGTGGTCCTGTTATAGTTAGCCCTTGGACTAGATCCTGCGCTCCACTCAAGACTAAATCGAGAGTTGCTTCTCCCATTGCGGGTTCTTGTACCAGCTGCTCCAAGAAACAGTCGTTTAAAGTATCCAGAAATTTTGTCTCTGCATTTTGTCCTGAGGTGACATGTACCCAGTCAATATGGGGATAATTGAAATCTCCCACTATTATGGAGTTCTTTATTTTGATAGCCTCTCTAATCTCCCTTCGCATTTCATCCTCACTATCACTGTCTTTGACAGGTGGTCGATAACAGATCCCTATTGTTATATTCTTATTAGAGCATGGAATTACTATCCATAGAGATACTATATGGAACATGCGGTTTCATTTAAGATTTTTACTTCATTTGAGTTTACATTTTCTTAAACATACAGTGCCACTCCCCCCCCCGAGGTTGACCTGCTCTGTCCTTCCGATATATTTTGTACCTTGGAATGATTGTGTCCCATTGATTGTCCTCACTCCACCAGGTTTCTGTGATGCCTATTATGTCAATATCCTCCTCTAACACGAGGCACTCTAATTCACCCATCTTATTATTTAGACTTCTGGCATTTATGTACAAGCACTTGAAAAACTTGTCACTGTTTATTTGTCTGCCCTTTTCTGATGTGTCAGATTCTTGTGTGTGTGAATGATCTGGCCCCTACTTTATCCTCTTCCTGACTAGAACTAGAAAATCTCTATCACTAGACTCTCCTCTAAGACAAGTCTCTGTCCGATCCACGAGCTCCTCTGCAGCCATTGGCTTTCCCCCATCTCTTAGTTTAAAAACTGCTCTGCAATCTTTTTAATGTTAAATGCCAGCAGTCTGGTTCCACTTTGGTTTAGGTGGAGCCCATCCCCAAAGTTTCCCCAGTTCCTAATCAATCTAAACGCCTCCTCTCTACACCATCATCTCATCCACCCATTGAGACTCTGAAGCTCTGCCTGCCTACCTGGCCCTGTGCGTGGAACTGGAAGCTTTTCTGAGAACGCGACCATAGAGGTCCCAGATTTCAGTCTCTTTCCTCGCAGACTAAATTTGGCCTCCAGGACGTCTCACCTACCGTTCCTTATGTCACTGGTGCCTACATGTACCACGACCACCGGCTCCTCCCCAGCACTACACATAAATCTATCTAGATGCCTCGAGAAATCAGCAACCTTTGTACCAAGCAGGCAAGTCACCATACGGTTCTCCTAGTCATCACAAACCCAGCTATCCTTGTTTCTAATGATCAAATCTCCAATTACTAACAGCTGCCTTTTCTTAATGCCTGGGGTAATCTCAGTGCAAGAGGTTACCCCAACACCGTCTGGGAGGAGGGTCCCAACTATGGGAAGGTTTCCCTCTGCTCCCATTGACAGTTCTCCTTCCCTGGGCCTTTCATCCTCCTCATCAGCGCAGTGGCTGTCTGACCAGAGGTGGGAGAAATCTACAAGTGTCCCGGAAAGCCTCATCAACATACTTCTCTGCCTCCCTTAGCGTCTCCAGTTCCACCACCCTGGCCTCCACGCGCTCTCTGAGGGCCAGGAGCTCCTTGCACCGAATGCACACGTAAGCCACCCGCCCACAGGGCAGGTAATCATACATGCTACATTGAGTGCAGTAAACAGGATAGCCCCCACTCTGCTGCTGGGCTTCTGCCTGCATTCTCTCTTACAGCTACCTAGGTTAACAATAGGGGTTTTGTTTCAACCAAGAAGTTTGTATTATAGCTTAAATGTTTTAAAGAATGGCAAGAGTACCTCGCCCCCTTCCCACTCCCCTTCCAAACTCCCTCACAAAACTCCCCATTAGCAGCCCTGTTTGAAAAGCTCCCTGGTCACTTGCTCACTGCTTTCCAAAGCACTCCCCTATCACATATCCCCCTGCCCCCAGCCCCTGCTTGAGCCACTCAGGGTAGGGGGCTGGGAGCACCCCCAGTACCCCAGCCCACCCTCCCAGCCCCCAGACCTGACTCCTGCATCCCCTCCCCATAACGAGCCCTCACACCCCATGCTCTGACTCCTGCACCCCCCGCACATCCTCAACCGCACCCTGAGCACCAAATGGGAGCTCCTGCACACCCCCCTCTACATTGCCATCTGCACCCCTCACACCACATGGGAGCTGCCCCAGGTAAGCACTTCACACCCCAACCTCCTGCCCCATCCCTGAGCCCCCTCCTGCATCCTAAAACCTGGCCAGACCCTGCACCCCAATCTCCAGCTGCTCCTGCATCCTAACTCCCTCCCAGACCTTGCACCCCCAGCCCTGACCCCTGCACCCTGAACACCCTGCCCTCCCTGACCCTTGCACCCCCTCACACCCCCAGCCCTTACTCCTTCACCCCTCTCAAACACACCCCAGTTCCCTGCCCTCCCTGATTCCTGCAACCACCCATAACCACTTATCCCCCACCCCCTGCCCATCACACACCCCCAGCCCTGACTCCTGCCCCCCCACATCCCCACCTGCATTGCTCGCATGAAACAGGAGCTGCTCCAGGTAAGTGCTCCACACCCCAACCCCCTGCCCCAACCCTGAGTCCCCTCCCACACCCTAACTCCTGGCCAGACCCTGCACTCCAACATTTTTAATAAAGGGCTCTTATCCAAAGCGCTTTAAAATAGTTAGCTAACGGCACAAACAATATATGGAAAGATCATTAAGTGGTGCACCAAGACTCAGCAATTTTCAAGTGGTCTGTGGAAAAATCGGTTAGACGACAAAAACGATCAATGTACCTCACTTTATTTTCATTTACTTCCTATTACTTATAGGAGGAGGAGGAGGAAGGAAAAAAAGAATGAAAAATGGGGGTGGGAGGGAAATGAGAGAATGTTCTTTTTCTTGCCTATGTCCCAAGGAGGGACCCCTAAAATGAAGCTGAGCACAGGGCCCCACTAACGCTAAATCCGCCACTGAGCTTCTTTCTCTGGATACCCCCAGCCAGCAGTCAAGGACGCACAGAGTGTCTGTGTGATAAGTGACCCTGGGCCAGCAGCTCTGACTCCAGCAGCCTGCTTGTTACACCCCAAGCATTATTGTGGTCTAGGTGGAGAAGGCTCAGGGTTTGAGAGGTCAGGGGTAAGAAACTTCTGCTGATTATGCCGCACCTAACCCTCAGTTTTACTTGAGCAAACAGGAGCTATTTGACACTGTGCGATACGGCTCCTGTGCTCTGTTCCCAAAGTGTTCTGCAGCAGGGGAGGGTTTGTGGCAGTCTGTGTGTGTGTCACTGGCATATCGGGGTGATGCTGAAACAGGGCAGAGTAGAGGTGGCATTGTGGGGATGCTGTGAACCATGTCCCTTCTTTTCCCCTTCCAAGAACAGAGGGGAGAGTAACCCTTACCCAGCGAGGTCACATTCTGATAGTTCTCCTGCATGACATCCCTGTAGAGGGCTCTCTGAGCGGGGTCCAGCAGAGCCCACTCTCCCCTGGTGAAATGCACAGCCACCTCCTTGAAGGTCACCAGCCCCTGAAAGAGCGAGAGTCCAACACTCAGTACCTGCTGCCCCACTCACAGCCCCCCTATACATGGGGGACAGGAGCCAAACAGAAACTCTGGGTGGATTGCAGTCAGAGTCCCACCCCCACCCTGCTCAGAGCATCCAGGAAACACCAGGGGGAGGGGACGAAGCGAGAGCCCCTCCTCTCTCCCAGCAGAGCCATCACCCCCCTACTAGCCACAGACTGATTCAGGAGATGGAGCCCCTAGCAGGGTCCAGGGACAGCTCCCTGGTAGGAAGCCCAACAACCTCCCCATTCTGAAGAGCTGGATGGGAAGGGAGGGGAATCTCCCCCTAAGCCTCACTGGTGGGTGCCCCCTTCATATCTCACAGCAGCCGCTGGTTAGTCAGGTCGGGCTCCAGCACTATGAGTCTGGTCAGTTTTCCCAGCCCCATGCAGCTGGGTTATTTTCTGCTCCACAGACTAGAGCATTTCCACCGCCGAACCTCCTGGGTCTGTTCCTAGAATCTAGGCCACATATTAAATAACTCCCAGCAGGTTTAGCGCACCCCTGTCCTCCTCCCTTTCTCCACCCTGTGCATTTCCTGCAAACCAGCCTGCAGCCGCCAAACCAGCCTGTGCAAACCTTCCCATCTCCCACGTATTTGCTGTCCCTCTCCCGCCCTGGAGGAACCCACCAGCAACCCCCTGATAATACCTACCTGAACCGGCTCCTCTGCAGCCATTTCTCTCCCCTGTCCAATGAGAGGACGGGATGAACTGGAGCGAAACATGGACGTTATTCCGCAGCCTGGCAGGGCGAGAAGGGCAGTTGTGAAGGTTTCAGAACAGGCTTTAATTCATTTCACAGCATGATTCCCCCAGGCCCTTTCCCTGCAGACAGACACCCTAGAGTCTGCCATGCTGAGAAAGGCTTGATCTCTTTGTACAGTGTAGACCTGGCCTCTCCTGCCAGGCTAAGCCCACAGAGACATTTTTAACCTCCCTTCTCCCTCCCCTCACCCCGTAACAAAGTCTCTGAACACAAGGCTAGAAAAAAGCAGAACCAAAGGAGTCACTGTGGGGGATTCCCTCGGACACTGACCCCACGGCAGCCACACCCCAGCAGGAGGGATATGGACTCAGGAACTGGATTTTCCTCTGTCTGATTCTCATCTTTTCCACAGGAAAGTGACTCTACCCAGGGTGCAGCAATACATCTGTCTGGGCAGATTAGAGATCTGGAAATCTCTCTCCAAACTCTTCTCTCCCACAGCCCCTTTCAGTCTCTCTTTCTCCTTCTATCTCCTTTTCCCCTCTCCCTGCCCGTCTGGTAGGAAAGTCCCATTCCTGGGTAGTTTGCTCCCCCATGGCTGGATTTGCTCCTGCAATTGTTAATTGGATGAGAAATGAGGGGGGGGGGGGTCTGTTTGTGTGGAGTCATTTTAAAGCCAGTCCCCAGCATTTTCCCTTCGTTTCTTTCACTTACCTGGAGACTCTGGCTCAGAATTTAGTATTAACAGGGCCCAGGGCTGCCCTAGGGGGCTAGGACCAGCTGGAGAAAGTCATCCCCTGGGCCGGGCAGAGAAGCAGCTTTAATTCAGGTCACTTCCCAGCACAGAACCCCTCTGGGGGAGCAGCAGCTGCTAAGCCTGGTCTCCCAGATCACAATGGAGGCTGCAGCGTCTGACCCAGGAAGCTGAACCCCAGTATCCTGAGCAGAGAGGGACAGAGCATTTGAGCAGCTTCCCTCCTTTAGCTCTCTGGGGAGAGCAGCTAATGAGAGCCCCTCCTCACAGGGAGAATCTCATTTGCCCCACTGTCCATCTGGAGTCACTCCTTGTCTTTCCATACAGTGACTCTTTATTAACATTTCTCTCAACGAATCCAGATTTCAGAAAGAACGAGTCCAGAAGGCTGTGGAAGATAGTGCCATAGTGTAGCCCCTTCCCACCTCCCTCACCCTCCAGATCTAGGACAAGGAATCGGGCAGGAATTTTCCCTATGAAACCAGAAGTTCCTGTGGTTTTCAAGAGGGGAGAAAAGCAAAATCTGTCATTTCACCTCACAGTGTTTGATAAGTGGCTAGAAAGTTATCACAGTGATTGGGCCTGGTCGGGGAATGCCGGGCAGTGCTTGGAGCCAGGATTCTGGCATAAGCTGATGAGATAGAAGGAACATGGTTAGTAGCAGCCCCCAGAGCCTCCATCCAGGGGCCCCCCAACATCCCCAGTACCCAGACCCCCCCAGCCAGATATTTCCTGGGACCCAACCCCCAGAATCCCTGGCCAGAGACCCCAGATACCCCTCAGAGCCCCACCGGCCAGAGAACCCCCACCAGATCTTCACTGCTGGCTGGGAATCCCAAAGGTTCCCCCCACCAAGAGCCCCCACCAGCCAGGGACCCCAGTTAGGAACTCACTGCCATCCTGAGATTCCCCCACTGCCCTCCTAGGACCCCCGCCTGCCCTTCAGCAAAAAGGTAAGACATGTCCATGCCCTGTCACTAGCAAATAATGGTCACCATGGATCCACCCCAGAGGTGGCTGCATCACAGAGCCCATTTGTCATGGGGTTTAGGATATTTCTGGACCTACACTGCACTCAGAGTGACCTCTTCATCCCGTGCCAGCTGGAGACAAGAAAAGGGTCCAGCCAACTCTCCCGTTACCGGCTGGGAACCACTGAGCCCCCAAACAGGGAGAGGCCTCTGGCGTTGATGGGTATTAAATATGTGGCTGGTCTCTTTCATCAGCAAACATTTTAACAGAGGTAAAGGAGGGAACAAGTGATTCTCAAAGGAGAGGAGAAAGATGATCTCTGGGCAATTTAACCCCGAGACCTCCAGGATGGAGGAGAACTCAGGGCAATAGGTTCCCTCGAAGGAAGAAGTTGCTGGGATTTAGAAACACGGGGAACAGCCACAAACCTGAGAGGATTTTTAATTGATATTGACATAGAAAGAGGGAAATCCTGAGCTTTGAGATCAATGTTCAGAAATGAAAAAGAAAAGGTGGAAATCTGAGCAATTTTGGATCTATTTTTGCCAATTATAGAGAGGAAAGTGTAAAAGAGGGATTTTATATCAGTTGTTGACATGAGGTAAAATCTGAGTGTATTTCACATCAATATTTGATAAATGACAAGAACATGGGCAAGTGGGAAATGGGGAACATTTGCAAACATTTTGTATCCATGTTCAAGAATCTGAGGAAAGGTGTAAATCTGAGATTTTCTTTGTATTTTATCATGAGAGAGACATGGAAAAAATCTCAGGGGATATTCACTTAGAATTAGACAACTAAAGAAAAGTGGGGCAAATGTTTAGAGTATTTTATATCAGTCTTTGAGATTTGCAGAGAAAACAAGTCACAAGCTAAGCAATTGATAACATGAGAGAAAAATACCAAGATCTGAGGGGATTTTATGTTGCTATTAAATAACTAAAGGGAAAAGGGGGAGTGTTTGCCTGGATTTTATGAGACTGTCCAATACAGAAACACAAAATGATGGTTCCCCCCCACTGCCACCATTCACATGGGCAGCAGGGAGCCCTGTGAGGGCTGATTTAAGGGGGGAGGGGGAGCTGGAAGGCTCCCTGGATAAAGGAAGGGGGCGGAAGTGGGGGATGGGCAGGTGACTGGCAACTGAGGGCTGGGGGAAACTGTGTTGGTAGTTTGGGGTCAGTGGGTGGGATTGGGAAACTCGGGTCTGGACAGTCTCCGTGGGGGACACGTGCTTTTCCCATCCCCGCCTTGGCAGAGAAGGGGCATCTCCTCCCATCCCCACTCCAGGGGCAGCCATGTGCTGGGGAATGACTCAGGGCAACAATTTCCCACCGAAATGAGGACAAATCGCTGCAGAAAAAATGGGTGGGAAAAGCTGCCCCATGGGAGAGATTTTAAATTGACACTTGAGAAGTAGAGAGAGACCAGGGGGAAATCAGAGATTAGATTAGGGGAAATCGGGGGGGGGGGGAGGTTAGAGAGCTGATCATTTGGGGGGGGGGGGGAATCTCCCTGGATTTTCTAGCCACGTGTGATAATGGGGGAAAAGGGGAAAAGCTGGAGAGACTTTGTAGGTGGGCGGACGGGGCACAAACAGGGCAGGATTCAGTGAACTCACCTCCCCCCCCCGCGGGAATTTCCTGGCTGCACAAAACAGTTCAAATGTCCCGCCCCAATGACCTTCCCCCCCCGCAACCCCGACTCCCCCCCTGCGCCCCCCCCCGCTCAACTCCTGCTCCCCCCCCCGCCCGGATCTTCCCTTTAGCCCCCCCCCACCTGCCTGACCCCCCCCCACCATCAATTCCCTGCGCAGCCCCCGGCCCCGCTCCCTCGCCCCATCCCAGCCCCGCCCCCAGCGGAACGCTCCGGCTGACACGGGCAGGGGGAAGGGCAGCGGCTTCAGGAGCTGCTACTGAGCATGCGCAGTGCTCAGGCCCATTGGGAGCGATTTAATCCCCCCCCCGCCGGGTCCCTCCATCCCAGCGGGGGGGGGGGCGGATCCTGCTGCGGCTCCGCTGGGGCCAAGGCGGCTCCGAGGCTTCTCCCGAGTTCCCCGGGGCAGAGTCACGTGCCCGCCCCCCCGCACAGACCCCCCCCCCCGGGGAGCAGCAGCGGCTCAGCCCGGGCCCGACTCACGCGGAGGCGGCAGCAGTAGCTTTGTTCTCCCAGCCCCAGCGGGGCTCGCACGGCGCATGCGCAGTAACAGCGGTTGGAACCCTCCCTTCCCTGGGCTGGAGAGGGCGGAAGCGGCCCCGGGGCAGGCTGGGAGATGTAGTTCCTGACTCTCCCGGAGCGGAAGTGACGTCACCGGGGGAGCCGGAACCGGGCTGTGAAGGAGCGTTAGGCGCTGCGGCTCTGCCTGGCTCGCGCGGGGCCGTTGGAGCCTCTCCCGGCCCGGAGAAGGGTTGGTGCCGGTGGAGCTCTGGGCATGCGCAGATCGCGGCGGGAGAGCCCTTCATTAACCGCCCCGTGCCCGGCCCGCTGGAGCCGCCCTGCGGCCGCCCCGGGCTCCGCCCGCCCCGCTGCGGAGCTGCAGCCTCCAGGCCCCGGAGCGAGCCTGGGGCTCATTAACCCTGGGGTCCCTGCGTGGGGCCGGGGGGTGAGACCGGGCTGCGGGGGAGGGGCGGGCGGGAAATGTCGGTGCAGCCCGGACATGGCCGGGGGGGAGGGGCAGGTGACCCCCGAGGAGCGGGGAGAGAAATGGGGGGGCTGAGATCCCCTCGGATTTACCGCTGCCCCCCCCGTGGGGACCCCCCTCCTCCCCCGTCCTGCCCCCTTTCTCCCTAGAGAGCCACGAGCAGCGCCCAGGGTGACCCCCCCTCCCCCCACCCCTGAGAAGTTCCCTGTCCCCCCCCCCCGATTGTGCCCCATTTTCTCTCCCCTTCGCCAGTGGCCAGTTCAGGTCTCAGGTTTGGGGGTTTCCCCCATTTCCACCTGCAGGGATTTGTCCTTGTGCGGGTGGGAAATGGTTCCCCCCAGTGATTCCTGAGCTGGGCAGAGGGTGAATGGGCAGAGGCTGGGGGGGCCCTGAGACAGGGACACCTCTGGGCTGGGCTGGGGGGGCCACTCTCTGCTGGCAACGGGGCCTGGGAAGGGCCAGGAAGGGGAGGGAGGAGCAAGTGTCCCCCATGGAGACGGCCCAGCCCCAGGTTTCCCCTCCCAGCTACTCCCCCTCCCCAACCTGCCCAACTCAGCAGCCCCCCCCACCCCATCACCTGCTAGTCACATTCCCAAACCCCACAGCCAGTGACCTTCTGGCTCCAGCCCCACTCCTGTCCCCTGTGAAAAGACAGCACCCAGGGCTCCCTGCCGGCCATGTGAGAGTGAGGCAAGACAATCCCTCCCATTCTGTTGTTGAGTCAATATCACTGTGTAATCCCCTCAAATTTCCCATCTTTTCTCTTGAGCTGTTGACATAAAATCTCCCCATAATCTCTCTATTATGTTGCCAAATATTTAGTTTGTGCCCCATTTTCTCCTCAGTTCTGAAATACTGATATCGAATGCTGAAAAATCTTCACACTTTTCTCTCCAGGTATGTGACTGAGATCAGGGCTCTTATCGTACTGAGCATGGCCCTGTTCTGCCAGGTGCTGCAGAGACACCAAATGAGATCTGGGCCCTCTTCTGCCAGGCACTGAAGAGACCTGAGGTGAGATTAGATCCCGCTGTTGTGCCAGGTAAAACTGAGGCCTGGACCGAGATCACGGCTTCCCTGGTGCCAGGCAGCGCACGACTGTGACCCAAACCACTGCCTCCATTGTTCTGGGCATGACAGAGACCTCGACTGAGATCAGTGTCCCCGTTGGGTCTGACATCCCCCAGTGTGCTGGGCACCCTGACCGAGTTTGGGGTCCTGGTGGTGCCAGGAACTGCACAGACCCCTACAGAGAGCAGGGACCTTGTTGTGCCGGGGGCTACAGTGACCCTGACTGAGCTCCGAGCCCCTGTTGTGCCAGGCCCTGCATCAACACCAAGTGAAATCAGGCTCCCATTGTGCCAGGTGCTGCAGAGACAGCAAACAAACTCAGGGACCTTGTTGTTCGTGGAGCTGCAGAGACCCCAAGTGAGATCTGGGCCCTGTTCTGCCAGGTGCTGCAGAGACCCCAACAGAGGTCAGACACCACTGTTGTGACAGGTGCTGTGGAGCTCACTGCAGAGACCCCACAGACATCAGGTCGCCCATTGTGCCAGGTAAAACTGAGACCTGGACCAAGATCACGGCCCCCCTTGTGCCGGGCAGCGCACGACTGTGGTACAGATTTCTGCCTCCATTGTGCTGGGCACTTCAGAGACCTCGACTGAGATCTGTGTCCCCGTTGGGCCTGGCCCTGCACTGATCCCGACCCAGATCACGTCCCACCACTGTACTGGGCACTGCACAGACCCTGACAGATCCTGCCCCCACATTTTGCCAGATGCTGCAGGGACCCCAAACAAAATCAGGGATCCCGTAATGCTGGGAGTTGCAGAGTCCCCGACTGAGGTCAGGCCCCTATTGTGCAGGGCTCTGCACAGACACTGAGATCAGGGTCCCCATTGTGACAGGTGCTGAACAGACACCAAGGGTATTTCTACCCTGCCATTAAAAACCCCCAGCTGGCCCATGCCAAGTGACTCAGGCTCACGGGCTCAGGCGAAGGGGCTGTTTAATTGCAGTGTAGATGTCTGGGCTCGGGCTGGGGCCAGGCTGTAGGACCCTGCGAGGTGGGAGGGGGCCAGACCTTGGACTGCAGCCCCAGCCAGAACATGGACACCACAATTAAACAGCCCCACAGCCTGAGCCGTGTGAGCCCAAGTCAGTGGGCACAGGCCAGCTGCCGGTGTCTAACAAGTTTGCATGGAGAATTTGGGGCAAAACTGGGAACTGAACCCAGATTGTTTGAATTCTTGCCTCTCCCGTTAACCCCAAGCCCAGCATGTGTGTGTGCAGCGTTGTTTTGGTCAGTGTTTGCCTTGCATTGGCTTCCAAGGGAGGCTGTGGAATTTCCTTCATTGGAGGTCTTTAAGACCAGGTTAGAGATACACCATCTGTATCCCTAGACATTCCCAGGCTGGTGTATCTCTGGGATGGAGGGGAGCCCGGCGGGTGGGAAGCTTTCTCCAGCTGTATGTTGTGTTTTTATATGTATATATTGCATCGCATCCCAGAAATGTAGGGCTAGATAGGACCTCAAGATGTCATCAAGTCCAGCTCTCTCTGCCGAGGCAGGACCAAGTATCTGTAGATTATCTCTGACAGAGCTTTGTCCTACTTGTTCTTAAAAACTTCCAGGGAAAGAGACTCCCCAGCCCCCCTTGTAAGACTATTCCAGAGCTGAACTGCCTTAGCTCTGGGGACACCCACACAGAGTTTAGTGGTGAGCAGCTCTGGAGAGACAGGAGACCCCAGTGAGTGGGCAGCTGGGTAAAGAGACTGAAGTTGGGAGGAGAAACGTTGACGTGTCCAAGGTCACCCAGGCTGTCCGTGACCGAGCTAGAAATAGGTTCTAGTGCCACCGTACTGCTGTTTCTGAAGGTCTCTGCCACCCTGGTGTTTTAGGCACTGGTGCAAACCCTTAGTACAGACAGAATTTACACTAGTGCACTCTGATTGGTACTGGTGCACCATGTCCCAGTTTGAAGGTTTGAGGTGGTGGGGGCGGGAGGAAGTGACCTCACAGAGGCCTGAGGCTAGCTGAACAGTGCAGCTGGTAAGGGAGGGGCAGCAGTGAGTGCTGGAGGTATGAGCCAGGAGCGCAGCCCCACAGGGCTGGACACTGACTTCTCCTGACCTAGGGGACACCCCCCTAGCGAGGTGGTTTGTCCATGGATGCACAGGCCGTCTTGGCAGGGCAGCTCAGCTGCAGTCCCTGCACACCTCTTCCTGCAGCCTAATACAGTGTGCTCTGGGGGCCTTCCCAAGCTGCGGGTGACGGGGCTCTGGAGCTAACAGGGTCTGTTCCTGGCTCTGTCACAGACCTGTTCAGTGACCATGGGGAAGTCACAGCCCCTCTCTCTGTAACGCTGTCTCCAGTGACTCGAGAGCACGAGCACCAGCCTCGGGCAGACTGGTGAGAAGCAGGGAACAAACCCCAAATTGGGTGTGAGGTCTGTATGGAGATTTCACCAACCTAGAATCCAGTGTAAACGCTTCAGGCTCTGTAACAGCATTAACATGGAATCACAGGGTATGGCTACACTTGCAAATTTGCAGCGCTGCAGCAGGGTGTGAAAAAACACCCTCTGCAGCGCTGCAAATTGCGGCGCTACAAAGCGCCAGTGTAGTCAAAGCCCCAGCGCTGGGAGCGCGGCTCCCAGCGCTGTCCGTTATTCCCCACAGGGAGCTGGAGTACGGACAGCGCTGGGAGAGCTTTCTCCCAGCGCTGGGGCTTTGACTACACTTAGCGCTTCAAAGCGCTGCCGCGGGAGCGCTGCCGCGGCAGCGCTTTGAAGCGCTAATGTAGCCATAGCCACAGACAGTCCCCTTGGGTGATCCCATATATCTCACCATGCAGGTGAGCTTACCTTTGTGACACATGGTCCCTTACTCCAGGGGTTCTCAACCTTTTTCTTTCTGAGCCCCCCCGCTATAAAAACTCCACGGCCCACGTGGGCCACAATAACTGGTTTTCTGCATATAAAAGCCAGGGCTGGCGTTAGGGGCAGCAAGCAGGGCAACTGCCTGGGGCCCCATGCCACAGGGGCCCCCACAAAGCTACATTGCTCAGGCTTTGGCTTCAGCCCTGGTGGTGGGGCTCAGAGCCCTGGACTTCAGCCCCATGCGCTGGGACTTCAGCTTTCTGCGCTGGGCCTCAGCGAGTCTAATGCCGGCCTTGCTTGGCAGCCCCCTGAAAGCTGCTCACGGCCCCCCAGGGGGCCCCAGACCCCTGGTTGAGAACTGCCTTACCCCACGAGTCACAGCAATGTTCAAGTTACTGCCAGTCCCAAAGGACCAGTCACTTCCTTAGGTCAACTGAATCTTAGATCTTCCAACAAAGACAACACTTGTAGCCAGTCCTGTCATAACCTGTATTAAGATTTATTTAAAAGGAAAGGAGAGTTGTTTACAAAGTTAAAGCAGGTAATCCTATAGATGCAGACGAGTTGCAGTCCTAAATTTCAAAGGTAATAGAAGCTTCTATTATAAGCAAGCTCTACATATTCTTTAGGACTAACCCCGTCTAAGCAGCTGGGGATCTCTTGCTTATGCCTAGAAACTTTGCCCCTCAGAGTCCAAGCAACATACAGATAATCAGTTCCTTCTGCATGTTTTTTTTTATCCCCTTCCTACCATGTGCTCTGAGCTGGAAACTCAGCTAATGGGAAGGTCAAGAGCACAACAACAGTTTTTTGTGTCTTCGTTAACATACCATAATAGTCTCTCTGATGTTGATGGACCTTTCCTGCCAGGCAGGGTGTAATGCAATCTGTTGCCAATCAGCACTTCGACTAGGTAAAGTCTCTCTCCTGTCTGGTGATTTACAGAGCCACAGAGGCTCACAGTGCAACTAGCCAGATGTTAACCCAGGCAGCAACTCACAAGCATTCAATGAAGTCTAAACACATTCTTATGTTCACAGTCTGTATGAGGAGTATCTACTCATTTGGACTCACTGGGGAGCCACAGAAAGGAACAAGATGTGCTGAGGCAAGAAGGTCCAGTCTCAGAGCCCCCGGGGTCACACTTGCCAAAGGTTAAAACTAGTCCCAGCCCATGAAGGGGGCACTGCCAGGAGAGACTGGATAAAGGCTGGAGCATCCAACAACTTAGTTAACCTGAGAGAGCTGCCTTGGGGACAATGACAGGGCGAATCCCCAGAGGGACTCCTTTGATTCTGCTCGTCTCTGGGCTTTGGTTCATAGAATCGCAGAACTGGAAGGGACCTCGAGAGGTAGCTAGTCCAGTCCTCTGCCCTCAAGGCAGGACGAAGTATTATCTAGACCAGGAGTGGCCAACCTGAGCCTGAGAAGGAGCCAGAGTTTACCAATGTACATTGTCAAAGAATCACAGTAATACGTCAGCAGCCCCCCATCAGCTCCCATCCATGGGAAGCCACAATAATCAGAACCTCCCCCTCCCTCCCCGCACCTCCCGATCAGCTGTTCACACTATGCAAGACACTGGGCGGGGGGTGGGGGTGGGGAATGGAGCAAGGGCATTGCAGGCTCAGGGAAGGGGTGGAGTGAGGGCAGGACCTGTAGCTGAGTAGTGAACACACCCAGCACACTGGAAAGTTGGTGCCTGTAGCTCCAACCCCGGAGTTGGTGCCTATACAAGGAGCCGCATATTAAATTCTAAAGAGCCACATGTTGGCCACCCCTGATCTAGACCATCCCTGAGAGGTGTTTGTCCAGCCTGCTCTTAAAAATCCCCAACGATGGAGATTCCACAACCTCCCTAGGCAATTTATTCCAGTGCTTAACCACCCTGCCAGTTAGGGAGTTTTTCCTAATGTCCAGCCTAAACCTTCCTTGCTGCAATTTAAACCCATTGCTTTTTGTCCTGTCCAGAACTTAAGAACAATGTTTCTCCCTCCTCCTTGAAACAAAATTTTATGTACTTGAAAGCTGATCATATCTTCTCCAGACTAAACAAACGCATTTTTTTCAGTCTTCCCTCATAGGTCATGTTCTCTAGACCTTTAATCATTTTTGTTGCTCTTCTCTGGACTTTCTCCAATTTGTCCACATCTTTCCTGAAATGTGGCACCCAGAACTGGACACAATACTCCAGTTGAGACCTAATCAGTGCGGAGTGGAGCGGAAGAATTACTTCTTGTGTCTTGCTTGCAATACTCCTGCTAATACATCCCAGAATGATACTTGCTTTTTTGCAACACTGTTGACTCCTATTTAGCTTGTGATCCACTAGGACCCCCAGATCCCTTTCCACAGCGCTCCTTCCTAGGCAGTCATTTCCCATTTTGTATGTGTGCAACTGATTGATCCTTCCTAAATGAAGCACTTTGCATTTGTCCTTATTGAATTTCATCCTATTTACTTCAGACCATTTCTCCAGTTTGTCCAGATGATTTTGAATTTCAGTTCTCTCCTCCAAAGCCCTTGCAACCCCTCCCAGCTTGGTATCGCCCACAAACTTGATAAGTGTAAAAGAGAGACTCTGCTGCTGGGAGGGTTTCAGAGGGTGTCAGAGGGTCACACCCTGGTAAGAGGGGGCTAGACCTGTACTGGAATAAGGTCACTTTGTGCTTCAGTGTGTGGCAGAACCTAGAATGTCCATTAGCAGGGAAAAATCCTGGGGGGAATCAGCATGTGGAAAGGACAGAAGCCCTGTCTGAATTCTCTCACATTGCCCTTCTCACCCTGACAGGCTACAAAATAACGTCCACGTTTGTTCCAGATTATCCCATCCTCCCAGGGGGAAGGAAATGGCTGCAATGGAGCTGGCTCGGGTAAGGGATTCTCAGGGAGCTGGTGGTGGGCTCTGCTTGGAGGGAGAGAAGCAGTAAATGTACAGGAGGGTGGGAGCCAGTGATGAGCTGCCAAAATATTAACAACAGGTTCCCTTGTCCTCACCTCACGAGGGGGTCATGCCCCCCCCAGGGGTCGTGCCCCTTCCAACCCCCCATGCTCCTTGACACCCCCCCCCGGGGACCCCTGACCCATCCCCCCCGTCCCCTGACTGCTCCCTGCCGCCCCATCAAACCCCTCCTCTCATTCTTGATGCCCCCCTGGAACCTCTGCCCCATCCAACCACCCCTTCTCTCTGTCCCTGACTGCCCCCCAGCACCTCATCCAACCCCTGCTCCTTCCTGACTGCCCCCCGGGACCCTTGCCCCCATTCAATCCCCTTGTACCCTGCCCTCTGACCGCCCCGACCCCTATCCAGCCCCCCACAAGCCACTGAACACCCCCTCCCTGCTCCCTGCCCCCTTACCACACTGCCTGGGGCCAGGACGGGGTCCGCTCTGCCGAGACCGCGACTGGGCCGCAGGACCCGACTCCCCGAGCCGGGCTGGAGCCGCTCGGCTGGGACCGGTGCTGCAGGGCCTGAGCTGGACCGGATCGGAGCCGCTCGGCCAGGACCAGCCCGAGCCAGGGGTGCTTGGCCGAGACCCGGCTGGGGCACTCGGCCGGAGTCCAGGGGGAACTATTAACTAAGGTTTGTAACCTGTCCTTTAAATCGGCTTCGGTACCCAAGGACCGAAAATTAGCTAATGTAACGCCAATATTTTAAAAGGGCTCTAGAGGTGATCCCAGCAACGTCGGTACCGGGCAAATTAGTCGAAACAATAGTTAAGAATAAAATTGTCAGACACACAGAAAAACAAACTGTTGAGCAACAGTCAATATGGTTTCTGTAAAGGGAAATCGTGTCTTACTAATCTATTAGAGTTCTTTGAAGGTGTCAACAAACATGTGGACAAGGGGGATCCGGTGGACATAGTGTACTTAGATTTCCAGAAAGCCTTTGACAAGGTCCCTCGCCAAAGGCTCTTACGTAAATTAAGCTGTCATGGGATAAAAGGGAAGGTCCTTTCATGGATTGAGAACTGGTTAAAAGACAGGGAACAAAGGGTAGGAATTAATGGTAAATTCTCAGAATGGAGAGGGGTAACTAGTGGTGTTCCCCAAGCGTCAGTCCTCAGACTAATCCTATTCAATTTATTCATAAATGATCTGGAGAAAGGGGTAAACAGTGAGGTGGCAAAGTTTGCAGATGATACTAAACTACTCAAGATAGCTAAGACCAAAGCAGATTGTGAAGAACTTCAAAAAGATCTCACAAAACCAAGTGATTGGGCAACAAAATGGGAAATGAAATTTAATGTGGATAAATGTAAAGTAATGCACATTGGAAAAAATAACCCCAACTATACATAGAATATGATGGGGGCTAATTTAGCTACAACGAGTCAGGAAAAAGATCTTGGAGTCATCGTGGATAGTTCTCTGAAGATGTCCACGCAGTGTGCAGAGGCGGTCAAAAAAGCAAACAGGATGTTGGGAATCATTAAAAACGGGATAGAGAATAAGACTGAATATATTATTGCCCTTATTTAAATACATGGTACACCCACATCTCGAATACTGTGTACAGATGTGGTCTCCTCACCTCAAAAAAGATATTCTAGCACTAGAAAAAGTTCAGAAAAGGGCAACTAAAATGATTAGGGGTTTGGAGAGGGTCCCATACGAGGAAAGATTAAAGAGGCTAGGACTCTTCAGCTTGGAAAAGAGGAGACTAAGGGGGGATATGATAGAGGTATATAAAATCATGAGTGATGTTGAGAAAGTGGATAAGGAAAAGTTATTTACTTATTCCCATAATACAAGAACTAGGAGTCACCATATGAAATTAATAGGCAGCAGGTTTAAAACAAATAAAAGGAAGTTCTTCTTCACGCAGCGCACAGTCAACTTGTGGAACTCCTTACCTGAGGAGGTTGTGAAGGCTAGGACTAACAATGTTTAAAAGGGAACTGGATAAATTCATGGTGGCTAAGTCCATAAATGGCTATTAGCCAGGATTGGTAAAGAATGATGTCCCTAGCCTCTGTTTGTCAGAGGATGGAGATGGATGGCAGGAGAGGGATCACTTGATCATTGCCTGTTAGGTTCACTCCCTCTGGGGCACCTGGCATTGGCCACTGTCGGTAGAGAGATACTGGGCTGGATGGACCTTTGGTCTGACCGGGTGCGGCCGTTCTTATGTTCTAGCCGCTCAGGTGGAACCGGACTGGGCTGCGTGCGACGTCCTCCCTCCCCCCCGGCCCGGCTTACCTGCCTACTGCTTGTTTCAGGCTTCCCGCGAACATTTGATTCGTGGGAAGCAGGGGAGGGGGAGGAGAAGGAGGGCGGAGCATTCAAAGGAGAGGGGGAGGTGAGCTGGGGCCAGCGGCCAGGTGGACAGCTGCCCGAGCCTTTGTTAAATTTAAAAGCTTTTTTAGAACCGGTTGTCCTGGAACAACCGGTTCTAAAAAGGCTTCTAAATTTAACAACTGGTTCATGCGACCCGGCTGGAGCTCACCACTGGTGGGAGCTGCTAGAGGTGGTGGGAGGCAGGAAATATCTTGGGTGGAGAAAGGGAGGGGACAGGCTGTGACAAACCTGCTGAGACTTGTGTACTCTAGGGTGTGATGGGTTGTCACCCCAGGGTGCAGTCTGGGGGGCTTCTGGGAACCGCTGTGCCCTCCAACCCTCAAGCTGGGCTGGCCCTTCTCACGCTGCTTTGCTGGAGATTCAGCCAGCCTCTCCAGGCCCTGTTATCACCCAACACGACAGCAGGTGGCGCCATGGAGCCAGCTAAGCTACCTGAGTGCTTTACCTCAGCCACTCAAGAGAGAGAGAAGACAACAGCCAATTTCCCAGTGATAAATGTTAGCAAAAAGAAATCCACTCGACCATGGTTCCCTATTTAAAATCCCAGTTTTTAATCTATTTAATGTATGCCGTGTGTATTTTGTACATTCTAGTCAAAATATTGTGCTGAGCCAACTCATATGCCTACGTATATTACATCAGTACTATTAGCTGCAACTAAACTTTTGATCTCATCCAGTAAGGATATCCAGTTAGTTTGATAGGATCTATTGTGTCTACACCTTTTTAATGGGTACTAATTATATTACCCTCCTTTCTTTATTAATGAAATCCAGTATCGGCTGCTCCATTCTCTTGCCCAGTATCGATTTCAGACTGACACACTTGTCATTAGCTGCGTCATCTCTTTTATAGTTTTTAAATATTGGCACAGCATTAGCTTTATTCCAGTCTTCTGGAATTTCCCAAGTGTTCCAAGTCCTAATTAAAAACAACATTAACAGTCCACCACGCTGCTCCAGCAGCTCTTTCAAAACTCTAGTTATCTGGACCCACTGATTTAAACACATCTAACTTGAATAGCTGCTGTTTAACGTCCTCGTGAGTTACTTTTGGAATGGAAAGACTGTCAGCGTCAACATCTTATGATATGAGTTACATCATCTGTTTTTCTCCAAATCCAGGAGAGAAATATTTATTGAACACTTTTACCTCTTCTGCATTATTTTGATGATTCTGCCATTTCCATCTAGTAATTTACCACTATCATTGCTGGGGATTAATTTTGTACTTAATATACTTTTTTAAAACTTCCTTCTTATTTTCATAAATTGGTCATTGATTTCTGATAGCTTCCCTTACCAATTTTCTACAATTCTGACTTTCGAACTTCTATTCTTTACTATTGACTTCCCCTTTCTTCCATATATTTTATTTGGAGAGTGTTGGGAGCCACCAGCAGGGTCCAGAGACAGCCCCATCTCCTATATCAAGTCCTGGCTAGTAGGTATGTGATAAATGTGATGATCCTGCCTCCGTCTGTCAGCTGGGAGACACAAAGGTTCTCTCTTTCCACCCTCTGATGCCTCCTGGCTGCTCTAGGCAAAGTGAGGTGGGACTCTGTTAACATGTGCCTCCCGGAGCTTCCATTTACCTGGTGCTGCTGTTCTGTGAGTAGTGGGGCTGTGAGTGGGGCAGCAGGTACTGAGTGTTGGACTCTTGCTATTTCAGGGGCTGATGACCTTCGAGGAGGTGGCTGTGTATTTCACCAGGGAAGAGGGGGCTCTGCTGGACCCCACTCAGAGAGCCCTCTACAGGGATGTCATGCAGGAGAACTATGAGACGGTGACCTCGCTGGGTAAGGAGTCCTGTCCCCTGGGTTATTTAAAAGCTGTTGGGTCTCTAAAGAACCTGAGCAGTAATAACTTTATTCATCATCCAAGTTTGACAAGTTTCTTTGCCCCCCTTTCTTTCCTTATCTCCCATAGACTAGCAGGCAGCAGGGAGGAAGGAGGTAATGAGAGATGAGGAGGGAACAGAAGAAGCTCCCAAGGTGCCGGGAGGTGGTGCCAGCTGCCAGTAATGGGAAGAAGGAGAGGGGAGCGTGGAGGAAGGCACCCAGGAAGTGGGCTGGGTGGGTCAATGGGAGGGAGGAGAGGTTTGGGGATCTAGAGCTGTGGGGGATCCCAGACCTTTAACCCTGAATCCCTACCCAAACCTCAGGTAAATCCCAGACTTCAGCATAACCACTCTCACAAAGCCTCAGCTTAATATAAGGCCCTGAACTGTAGCAAGCTTAGGCTACGTTTACTAAATCGAATCACTAAATCGACCACGGCTGGATCGATCTCAGAGCGTCAATCCTGGCTGTAGTGTCGACCTGCCCTGAATAACCCATTTCTTTATGTTCACCTCCTTGCCCCTCCACGCATGTTCCAAGCTAATAAGCAATTCTCTGATCATGACATCTTACCTCTAGCGAGTATAAAATTGCCCACAAGACGTGAGACTAGGTCATAGATCGTAAACTCAGCTCGGGTCAAGAAGAGTGAGAGTTTGGAGAGAGTCTTGTCCCCCCTCTCCCCATCTGCAGCAGCCACAAGCTGTCTTCCCTCCCGGCTCCTTGGATCTCTGAGCCTGTCCCTCCTGAGGCTGCGTGGCCCAGTTCTTGTTTCTGACCTTCTCCTTTTCCGGAAGAATGAGAGGCTGTTGCTCCTGAATGTTAGTGTTTAATTCCCCAGCCTTCTCCTCACACTGGGGGAGTTTAATTTTCCCTCCCATTACACCTGAGTCACTAGATTTCCTAATTCCCCACAATGTGCTTTTGCGATGTCACAGTTCTGGGGTAGCGAAGCCTCCATGGTCTGCTCACGGAATGGCCCCTCAGGTATCAGGCCTCCAGCCAGCCCCTCTCTATGGGCAGGGACCCACATGCCTCTCCTTTTTGACCAGTGTGTGAGGACTGCAGCTTGTCCTCCACTGTGTTCGCTGGACTAACGTCCAGTTCCTGTGCTTTGCTTTCTCTCCAGGGGCTGTGAGCAGTGTGTCTGAGATAGAGGTGGGACTTTTGGTGATACTTGTATGATGCCAATGCACACCTCAGTTTCCTGCTGTCATTGGTATTGCTATGATTCTAAAGAGCGGGAGACGTGAGGTGTTTTGTCACGTAGCTGTCATGGGGTGATATGAATGGGTCATTAAGGACTGGCTGGGAGTAACCTACATCAATGGAATACCCGACAGAGACAAGGGAATGACTGTCACCCAGGGCCGCCCAGAGGATTCAGGGGGCCTGGGGTCTTCGGCGGCGTGTCCCCCTTATCCGCTCTGACACCGCAGAGCATTTTCCCCGTGTCCTCCTTACCAGCTCTGATGCCGCAGAGCATTTACCCTGTGTCCCTGTTCCCTGTTCCTGTTCCCCCTCCTGTTTGACTAAGTTTATATAGTAACATTGTCAGCTATACCTTTGCTTAACCAATCATTGTACTGAAATGTAATTAACCAATCCTAACACATTGAAACATAATTCTCTAACCAATTGTATCCCACAACCCTAATTAACTTACACCTAGCAAAATTAATTATACAGCAGACAAAACCAGTTAGAGAACCAGACTGATTAACATTCTAAAAGTGGTGGCCATAAAGATAAAACAATACAGAAATGAGGGTTTCACAACCACAAGCATTGATAAGGGATTTCTTGCCCGACAGGCTGCTGTCAAACTAGGTTTTCTTTAACCATTTTAAGATCTGTTTCTTTATCTGGTGCGGATGGGCACTATCAGGACAGGATCATCCTCCTAACAGCCCAGTAGCACCTTATTTCAGTGTGACTGGTTTGGGATGTGAGGGTGTGACCCTTTGCTTCCCAGCTTATGGCTGCCCCTGCTGCTTAGCCAAAGGCCTTAGCCTAAGAACAAGGCCTCAGCCTAGCCTAGTGAGAGAAGGCCCAGACACAGGCAGACTGTGATTTTGATTCTTTGTTTTTATACCCCTGTGTAGCAGGGTGGTCCCTTGCTCCTGCCCTGAAGGATTAAAAACAGCCTGGGAGGGGGCTGTGGCTGGAGAAAGCAGCCTTTAGGCTGGGCTGATTGGGGGAAGTGGCTGCAGCTGGGGCCATGCCCCAGACAGACTCAGCTGGCCCTATAAAGGCAGAGAAGCCAGGGGCAGACAAGAGTCTCCCTCTGCCTGTAGAGGAAGAAGGGCCTGGCTGCAGGGAGCTAGACACAGGGTACCTGAGTGGAGCAGGGATGGGGAAAGGCAGAGAAGCTGGGGAGCTCCTGCCTGGAAAGCCCCAGGCTGCGGCCTAGCACAAAGCCAACAGGTACTGGGGGTTGCAGAGGCAGCCTAGGGGTAGGCAAAGGCAGCAGGTCCAAACCCCTTTGCCTATGGTGAGTGGCTGACACTGCAGTCTGCCCCAGTGAACGGGGGCTAGATGGAGACTAGGCAGTAACTGATGCAAAGTGGGGATAGTGGTTTGGGGGTTCCCCAGGGAGGGGAGACCCAGATTGGTGGGGTACTGCCAGTGGGTAGCACCCCAAATAAAGGGGCACCGGGTCCAGGGAGGGGCAGGGGGGCCAGAGGACAGGTGGATCACCGGCCTGCAGAAGGCGCTCCAGAGCTGGAATGAGCTAATTCCCAGGAGTCACCAGCAGAAGGCACCGCAGGGGTGAGTCCGCTCATCTACACCCTGTAACCAGCTACGTGATAAAAATACACCTAACAGTGGGTTCTACCCCTTCCCCCATTCTGTGTCTGTCTTGTATATTTAGATTGTAAATTCTTCAGGGCATGGGCCATCTACTATTCTCTGTTTGTGCTTTGCCTAGCACAATGGGGACCCACTGTTAGTTGGTCCTTAGGCACTAAGGTAATTCATATGATTTATTATAATAACTCTCCTGCCACTTTGAGCCAAGGAAGCTGGCCTTGGGATGTTACTGCTTAAAAATGAGCTGGGGGTTAAAACCATGGAATATTCTTTGTGACAAGTATCCCACAAATTCCACTGACCTCCCATGTTTTCTTTGCCTGGAGTAGGGTTTCCGATTTCCAAACCTGATGTGATCTCACAGCTGGAACGAGGGGAAGAGCCGTGGGTCCCAGACCTCCAGGGCTCTGAGAAAGAAGTGCTCCCGAGAGCTGCCTTTGCAGGTGAGGAATTGGTTAAACCAGCTCAAAAACTGTGCGGGAATGCAGGAAACATTTGGGATGCCCTACAAAGATCCTGTGAGCTCTCCAAGTTCAGGATTGTTCCCTACAGATGTGGAATCATTATGGCAGATGTCACTCATGGCTTCCCTCCTATTCTGACTGACAACTGGCAGCAGGTTGCTCCCTGATCTCGCTTTCCCCTGAGTGTTCTCATGAGATGCAGACCAAAACTGATCCCTTCCTCTCTCCTCTGGGGAAAATCAGCTCCTGATAGGATTGATCTCTCCCACACATATTTTGGATTGTTCATCCCTTTTTCCATTCCTCTCTCTGAAATTTTCTTTCTTTCTGGCGCAGGTAGTGACCTATGCCTGGATTCTCTGTGTCTCCCATCAGGTGATGGGATGGTGAGTCAGAATGAGGAGGAGACACTCCAGCAGGAAGATGCTGAGCAAGGAGAACCACATGGAACTTTATCAGGAAGACCCAAAGGGAATGTTTCCGGGAGTTATGCACTCCCAGAAAAACCAAAAGCCTGTGAGACTCAGCAGAGGCCAGAGGAAAACTTTAGTAGCCACTCAGACCTTATAACAGGCGACAGAATCAACTTGGAAGAGACACGCTACATGTGCCATGAGTGCGGGAAAAGCTTCAATCAGCGCTCTGCCCTTATCAGACATGAGAGAATCCACACAGGGGAGACGCCCTACACATGCTCTGAGTGCGGGAAAAGCTTCAGTCAGTACTCGGACCTTATCAGACATCAGAGAATCCACACAGGGGAGACGCCCTACACGTGCTCTGAGTGCAGGAAAAGCTTCAGTCAGCGCTCACACCTTATCAGACATGAGAGACTCCACACAGGGGAGACGCCCTACACGTGCTCTGAGTGCGGGAAAAGCTTCAGTCAGAACTCGGACCTTATCAGACATCAGAGAATCCACACAGGGGAGACGTCCTACACATGCACTGAGTGCGGGAAAAGCTTCAGTCAGAACTGGGACCTTATCAGACATGAGAGAATCCACACAGGGGAGACGCCCTACACGTGCTCTGAGTGCGGGAAAAGCTTCAGTCAGCGCTCACACCTTATCAGACATGAGAGACTCCACACAGGGGAGACGCCCTACACGTGCTCTGAGTGCGGGAAAAGCTTCAGTCAGAACTCGGACCTTATCAGACATCAGAGAATCCACACAGGGGAGACGTCCTACACGTGCTCTGAGTGCGGGAAAAGCTTCAGTCAGAACTCGGACCTTATCAGACATCAGAGAATCCACACAGGGGAGACGCCCTACACGTGCTCTGAGTGCGGGAAAAGCTTCAGTTACAGCTCATCCCTTATCAGACATCAGAGAATCCACACGGGGAGACACCCCACACATGCACTGAGTGCGGGAAAAGCGTCAGTCAGAGCTCACACCTTATTAGACATCAGAAAATCCACATGAGAGAGAACTGTAATAAATCCCTTGACTAGGGCTGGGCAAAATTAAAAAAAAAAAATCACATTTCCTAATTCCCAACAAGGTACACGGAGGCAAAAACTACCTGTGCCTGACAGCCACTAGGGCTGTACGTGGCGTCGGCTGCTCAAGTTAATGATCTTGGTGTAAAAAGACAATTAGAGTTGTTGTGCAGATGCAGCCCAGGTGCAGGGGTTGGCATTAGCTTTCCCCTTGACCTGACCTAAACTCCATCACTTTCCCTGGTCTAAACAAACCCTGAGCATCACGGTTATACTGTTCCCCCATTTCACAGCAATTGTTAGTCATCGAGTTCTCCCTTCGGAAACCAATTGTTTGATTCCCAGTTGCTCTGATGTTGCTTCAGGTTGTGCTGCAGAGCAGATATTTTTGCTACTATTTTCCTCACTTAAAATATATTGAACTATAAGAAAGAGCAGGAACAGGGCAGGGATAGGGGAAAATGTCATTTCACCTGCTGTAACAACAGACGTAGTTAGGGTAAGTCAGAGGGATTCCCTTATTCCCCATCACCATTCCAATCCCCCTGTTGTTCAGTTGGTTAGGTCAGTATTTTTTCTAAAGGGCTGGGAAGAGGATTCCCTAGTAAATGATTTGGAACTAAGCAAAATACCCATGTATTTCACGACCAAAGCAGTTGTGGCCCAGGCCCTGCAGGAGGTCGCTCCCGAAGAGATCTCCTTCCTAATCAGGTGCATGTTGCCTATTATTTGGGAAATACAATCCCTATTGAGGTAGGGATGGAAAAATGGAAGTGACATTTCTGTTCAGCTCACCCCTGGGAGGTGCTGCAAATGTGTAGAAAATGAAATCCGTGTTGAATGTGCTATAGCTGCAGAAATATCCTATTTTTAATAGAGACCTGACATTTGCTGTCTTACAGGGATTCTAAGCTGCACCTGAATTTAGTCCCTAATTTAAATCTGTGCCTCCAGATTAAAGAAATAAAAGGGCATAGTTGGGGGAGTTGTACCTCACTGTCGCTACTGATCTGTTGTGCGGTTGGTGAAGAATTCTATGCCAGAGAAGTATGAAATTACTCCATGTAAGGTCAAAGATTTGACAAGAACTCGGGTAGAAATTGCAGATACTAGTGGTTGGTTTTCACCCCAGAGATGGAAGCTATGGTGACCTGTGGCCCAGGTAAACTATTTTTAGAACCTGCTCCCTAATTAACTGGCACACTCATAAAGGACGCCATTATTAAATTGGGAACAACCGTCTTTTATCATTTGGCTCCAAAGTTAGATAAGCACAGAGAGAGACAGCTGATTCCTTCAGAGCCATTCCATGCCTATGGGTCCCAATCTGGCTGCCTTGTTGGACAAGAAGCACTTCCATGCTGGGCAAATGATGGTAGCCAATGGGGGAATGTATGAGATTCCAAGTTCAGACTGCAGGATACATGAATGCTGAGTCCCGAGGCTGTGATTTGGCAGGAGATGTCAAAATCTGAAGTGGTGATGCGTGTGTGATAGGAGCTTTTCTGGGTTGGTTTTTTTTATTTTTCATTTTTATTTATTTAATTAATTTTTTGTTTTGTTTTTGCAACCAGTTATTTTTATAGGTGGTGAGGCCGCTTTTCCTTTTGAGCACAACTGTTTCACCCTCAGGCCTGGCTCTGGAAACCTCCTCAGTGCTGGCCTTGTGTTTCTTTCATGTTTAATATGCTAGGGTTCACACATCCACACTACATGCTGTTCACAGCAACAGATACTTTGAGAAACCTGCTGGCCTAAGTGGGCCTTTTCCAAACGGACATTGGCCCAAAGTCTGCCTCAATTCAGCTGGATTGGGACAGGCCTGTATCACAGGAGTGGTTCACACCTGATTTGCCCAGAGACCTTGGGGGAGGTGTGGTGAGATAGGATAAGTAGGAATCAACAACAATGAAGTTAAAGGCAATGGTGAAAAACCCTCATCTTGCAGGTCAACAAGCCTGTTCTGTTCATTCCCTCTGACGCATCTGGCACTGGTCACTCTCAGGCAGCACACTGGGCTAGATGGACCATTGGTCTGACCCAGTTTGACCAGTCTTGGGTTCTTAGTTAAGCCATCTATGGCCTTGTCTACACTGGCAGGTTTCTGTACAGTAAACCAGATTTCTGTGGTGTAACTCCTGAGGTGTGCACACTGCCAAGCCACTTAGTGCACAGAAACTGCACAGTTGCAGCGCTGTAAAAATGCACCCTGACAAGAGGCGTACAGCTTCTGCACCGGGGCTACAGCGCCACGGTACCAGTGTAGACACCCTGCTCGATTACAGCGCTGCAGCTGGCCGCGGGTAGGTGTCCCACTATCCCTGCTCTCTCCTCTCTGGTCAGCGGTTTGAACTGCATGGCCCTCAGGTGACCAACCGTGAACCCCACCCTTTAAATTCCTTGGGAATTTTGAATGTCCCACTTCCCACAGAGACTAATTATGGTTACAGACCCCTCCTGAAATTAGAGCAGGATATTGTAAAGCTTTATCTCATAGTACAGTAACACAATTCAAACCTGTCGGCACAGAGGAGAAAGCACTCCTTCAGTTCACATTTATTGCTACTGATCTCCCTGACAAACTTCCTTTTCTCAGGGCAGCTCCCAGCACTTTAGGGAGTTTTTCCTCTTCTCCCATCCAGCTGTGGTTACGGGACTGCAGCAGCTCCCCGGATGGCCAGCTTAGCTCTTTCGCTTACATCAGGCCTGCACAACACGCGGCCCGGGTGGGCTCACTGTGCGGCCCGTGGGAGGTGAGTAGGCAAGTGGCAGGTGAGGGAGCGGGGCTGAAGAGGCGGGTGGGCAGTGGCAGGGGCTCAGGAGGCGAGCCGGTAGGCTGAGGAGGCGAGTGGGCAGGCAGTGGCGGGGGGGCAGGTGAGCCGGGGGCGGGGGGGCTGAGGAGGCGAGCGGGTGGGCAGTGGCAGAGGCTGAGGAGGCGAGCTGGGGGGCTGAGGAGGCGAGTGGGGGGGCAGTGGCAGAGGCTGAGGCGGCGCGCTGGGGGGCTGAGGAGGCGAGTGGGGGGGCAGGTGAGCCGGCGGTGGGGGGGGCTGAGTCGGTGAGGCGGGAGGGTGGGGAGCTGAGGAGGCGAGCGGGCGGGCAGTTGTGGGGGCTGAGGAGGCGAGCCGGGGGGCAGTGGCAGGGGCTGAGGAGGCGAGCTGGGGCGCTGAGGAGACGAGTGTGCGGGCAGTGGCGGGGGGGGCGGGGGAGGGGGAGCTGCGTCGGCGAGCCGGGAGGGTGGGGAGCTGAGGAGGCGAGTGCGGGCAGTGGCGGGGGCTGAGGAGGCGAGTGGACAGGCAGTGGCTGAGGAGGCGAGCCGGGGGGGGGGGTGAGGAGGCGAGTGAGGAGTCAGTGGCTGACCTGTTCTACTGATCTGGTCTGGCTCCCAGCCCCTCTCCAAGGGGTGCAGCTGTCTGGAGGTGCTGCCTTCCTCAGTCCCACCTCATTCACTCCACAGGGCAACTGATTACCAAGTGGGGGGAAGATCTTATTCTACTTCTAGCAAAAAGACATTTTTCTTTTACCTTAATTGTACTACCTTAGGGGCCCGCTATAACATATTACTAAGGTTCAATGTTTTGGTAGGGCAGCGCTGTGGAAGGAGGGTTTGTTTCCGTGGAGCAGGCGGTGCTGGGGGGGGAGTATTTCAGGGGGGCTGGGCGGCACTGGGGTGATGTGTTTTGGGGGGGCCTTGGCGGTGCTGGGGGGGGTCAGCAGGGCTGGGGGGGTTCGGCCCTCAGCTGTTTTCTTTGGAGTAATGTGGCCCTCGCCACTTGATGATTTGTGCAGGCCTGACTTACATCCTTCACTGCTTTGGATGAAGCTGCGTTTGCCACCAGTTTAATCCATAGCTGAGACCTCAGGTACCAGCAGCTAGTTACAAAGGCTCAATTCCCATTGCCAGCAGTGGGAGGTTATCCTGGGCTGTCAGAGCTGCAGGATTTTTTTAAACTTCTCTCCCTGCTCAAGCCTTTAATCATTCCTGTGGCTCTTCTCTGAACCCTCTGCAATTTACCAGGGAAAGCAGCCAACCCATGAACCAACCAAACCAAACCAGGCTGGTCTGATGGATGTAACAATCTATTGCCTTCCAAGGTTGAATACAAGTCAGCTCATTCTATTCACCCAAGAGTTCCACTTTAAGGACTTTTTGTTTTCTAGTTCCAGTCAAATCCTGTGCAACAGCATCATTGTTAACTCACCACTTGGTCACTTCACATTCATAGGTTCCCAAAGTTGGCAGGTCCAAGTCTTTCCTCCCACATGCTCTCACTGGGGGAAGCCTCCTTGGCTTCAGCATCTCCTCAGACCAACCTTGGACCTTTCAGCATCCCTGTTCCACCCCAAGACCTTCCAGTCATGAGTCCACCTGAATAGGACACCTGGGAAAGCCTCACACACACACACACACACACCACACACCCGAAGGGGAGTCTTGCACCCCCAACTTCCACAATCACCAGTGACTCCGTCAGCATTGTAAAACAGAAGGTTTGTTAGCGGTCTGGAATCCAGCCTGGGAAAGTTCTGTGTTCACACAGGAAGCAGGAAGATTCAGCAACGTCCATCTTGGGGAGACCCCGAACTCAGAGCCTGGGCTCTCCCGAGGAGTCCCAAACCCAGCAGACTCCTTGCTCCCAACAGCCCGACTCAGCCAGGCCCGTTTGCCCTTCGTCTGTCCTTTGTTCTGTTTCCCTGGCAACCTGCTCACCTGGCCTCCAGCTCGTTCTTTGTTCTCCGACTCCTCCCGGCCCGCTGGCCTCTTGCAGCAGGTGCGCCCCGGCCATCGGTTGCTAGGAGACAGAATTTGTGGCCATTGTCTCGGCCCAGGCAGCTCGACAGCAGCCACACATGCCCTTTGGGGGTCTCTGCCAAGATTTAACCCCCTTGTCCCACCACCGAGATCAGTGGTCCCAACACACTTCAGGGTCATGTCCCCCCTTACCTTTTTCTATGTCCCCCATGGTCCACGGCTGGGAATGGTGCCACTGCTACAGGTGAAGGGACGCAGACAGGGGTGAGAGGACAGGCAGGGGCCAGAGCTGGGGGTGCCAGTGACAGCTTGCGAGGGGGCAGGTGCTGGCTTGAGTGACTGGGATGTAGGAAACCCCAGCCTGCCCCTCCGGGCCAAGTCCACTGCTTGTCTCCTGCATTGTGACATCCAGGTTTAAATCTTCCCAGCATGTGCTGCGGCTCGTGTATTAAGCCCTCCTGGCTGGCCTGGTCATTGCCAAAGTAGCTCAGTTGGGATTGCATTAGATTGAAGATCTGAAGGTTTCTGGTTTGATACCAGGCTTTAGCACCCCCTTCACCCTGGGTGTGTCGTGCTGGGCTTTCTTCTGGGTGTGCAGCTGTGCCTTGAACTCACCAGTTTTCCTAATTTCAGAGGCAACACTTGCAGAGGGCGTGTGTGGAGTCCTGTGCCCCACCTGGGTTAGCTATGGCCTGCTACATCCTGTGGTGCTGCCAGGCTCCCTCCCTGCACAGCAGCTGCTGGAGGGGTGAGTGGAGAGGGGCTGCCTTTGCTGCTTCCTCTCCCTGCACTGTTCACAGCTGGGAGGGGCTGTTGATCATAAGGGGGTGGGGCTGAACCTGGACATTGTGCTCCCTCCCTTCAGGAGACACCAGTCATCTGTACCTGATTGCCAGCTCCTCAGCCAGAGGAAAAAGTGGTTTTCTGCACCTGAGCTGCCAGCTCTTCCTTTCTTTCTCATGAAGGGGAGGAAAAAAGAATCTCTTTTTCAAACCCCAGTCCTACCGTTGACCAAGGTCTGACTTTCTAAGTTCCTGCTACAGTGGAGGATTTAGAGTTAGTGGGGCCCTGTGCGCATAAAGTCCATGCAACAATCCCCCTTCCTCCGAGCCCTGGTATGTCTCCAGTAGCTGCTGTCCCCTGGTTGCAGGGAAGGAAGTTTCCACCCATCCAGGAGACCCCAGCCTGGGACTAAAGTCAGCTTCGGGCTTCTCTCGCCCTTCTTGGAATCAAGTTCATGTTTTTACCAAGAGTTAAAGCAGCCTGAACCCCCAGAGTCTGGATCAATGTCACAAGTTCCCAGTGTCTCCGTGGAAGAGAATTTGTTAAAAACCAGATGAGTGGAGTTAAATCAGTTCTCAGCCTGAGTCCTTAGATCTTAACCCTGAGGCTATTTCCCCATCATGGGCCCATTTCCCGCCTCTCTTTCATACAGAAGCACAATTTTCTTTGTACAGACACAGGAACAGCAAGATCTTTCTCTGTCCCTTGTGCAAAGCAGGGGGCCAAATTCCATGGAAACAATAGACAAGCAGGGGGCTCTGGGCACATCCAGCCCTGGCCGTGAGATGTTCCCTCCCCTCTTTCTTTATGCCCCTGTTGTTATTTCATGGATTGTCTGGGATGGGAAAAAGCTGAGTTCACTCCAGGTGGAGGGGAAAAGAACCCTGAAAATCTCAGGGCCACAGGGAAAACCCAACCCCTGCTATCGGGGGTCACTGAGGTGCTGGGGATTTGAGTAGGAAAGGGACTGTCTGAATTGTCAAGGTGGGGAATGAATAACAAATTACAAGATCCACATCATTAACCACCGACAAAGGCTAATCCTGCTGCAGAGAAAAAGGAAACTGGGAGTGATTCTTTGCTGTGCAGCCATGGAAACAGTGACCCAATTGCACTGCAGTGAATGTGCTGGGGAAGGCTGGACTTTACAGGCAGGTGGAAATAGTGGATCCTAGAAATACCTGGACTCCCCCACACTGTGTCTGCCACCAGAGTTGGATGTTGAGCCGCTCACAGAGTCCCCCACCACCATTACTTTCTAGCAGGGGATTGCAGCACCCCCCACCCACTGAGAGCTGAAAGTAAGCCGGTCTGGTCTGGTACGGCGTACCGGCAAGAGCCAGTACGCCGTGCTGGACCACACCGGCTTCCACGGCGGTGATTGAAAGGGCTCTGGACTGCCCACGGCCAGGGCTCCGGCAGCCGGGCTGGGGCCAGGATTGAAAGGGCTCAGGCTCCCCTAAGCGACAGCAGACCATTAATGCAGAGAAGCAGCAAAATCCATCAAACATAGAACTGGTTCTGACTTATTTCCTTGGTCTTAAAAGAGAACAACAAGAACCTGAGTCTCCTCCCTGTCAATAACCCCCTGCTCAGCCCATCAGGGTAGAGACTGAGGAGGGGAGGCTGAGGGTTCTCACCAGAGAGCCCAAAGGATGGCCCAGGTCACTGGTGGGGATCACTGCCCGAGCACTATTTCAGCCCCACATTTTTTGGTGGACCTCCCACAGTGGGAGCTGCAGAGCACTCCACCGCAACACACGCACACACCCTCCTGGTGTTGGGAGGGGAACAGGAGAAAGGACAAAAGAAGCAAGAGAAGAAGAGAAAAGAGAGAGGGAGGGATGGAGGAAACAAAAAGGACAAACCCCAATGTCCCCAGTGATTCTAAGGGACAAAATCCCAGGTGTGGAATAAATTCTCCCTCCTTAAGCTCCTGTTTTCCATGCCTAGAATTCAACTCTCACCAGATGGATCAGACTGAACAGGTTTCAAACCTCGAGGAGGCTCCTACCTTCTAAACAGGGACGGCTGTTTTCTAGTAAAATCACTAAAAGGGAAGGAAAAAACTCGAAAGAGGTTCCTCCTGGCGCTCACGTCCGTGAACCCGAATACTGTCTCAGTCCTCAGAGAGAGACCTGGAGAAGGAGACTTGCTGCAGCAAAGCCACAGGGGTCTCTGAGGTCTCCCTGGCCCCTCGCCCCTGTCCTGCCTGGCTGATGTCAGCATCTCTCTGTGAGGTCACCACCTCCCCACCACCTTGGACCAATAGGCTGAGGTCCTGCCAAAGGCCTTTGTGATGTCACTGCCACACCCCTCCCTCGCTGTGCCAATGTCCTGCCCCTGGCCAGGCACTTTGGAGGTTTGAGCTACTCCCTGTGGGTCACCCCACTCAAGGAGCGTTCGTTCTAGGCAGCAAGCCGGCTGGACAGGGAAACATCACACGCTGCTCCCAATGCTGCACTCAGTTTTTTGGAAATTAGTCCACTTTATGGCCAGAAGAGACCATTAGAGCATCTAATCTGACCCCCTGCATATCTCAGGCCTGCTGTATGACACAATAGCTACTTTTGGGCAAACACATTCCAGAAAGGCATCTAGTCTTCATTAAATGACATGAGGAGATGGCAAATCCACCACTTTCCTTGGAAGCTTGTTCTTGTGGTGAATTATCCTCGGTGTTGAATATTTGTGCCTTAGTTGTAATGTGAATTTGTCTCTTTTCACCTTCCAGCCATTGGGTCTGGTTAGGCCTTTCTCTGCTAGATTAAAGAGCCCTTTAATAGCCAATAGTTTCTCTCCATTAAGGCACTTCAACGCTTCAATTAAGTCACCTTTCAATCTTCTTTGATAAGCTAATCAGGTTGAGCTCTTTCAATAGCTCACTAGAAGGCATTTTTCTCCAGCCCTCAGAACATTTGGTGGTTCTTTGCTGCCCCAGCTCCAATTTCACAACAACCTTTTCAAATGAGGACACCAAAACTGGAGGCAGTATTCCAGTATCAGTCTCACTGATGCCGTGTCACCTCCTGTGACGTTACTGACATAATCTGTAACTGTATAGATCACCATTGCAACCGCTGTTCTATATTTGCAGCCAATACTGTAGAAAGGTTGTCGTGTAAGAGGTCCATGGAGAGGTTCTGACTGAATTATTATAATGATGGTATCTCTAGATGTGTATCATCTTCGTAGTTAAAGTTATGAATATTGGATCTATGCTGTCCCTATTTCAAATTTGCGCTCTCCTTCCGGGAAACACCCCAGCCAGACAAGCTGGTGTCAGTTCTGCCTAGCCTGTTTGATGGCCCATTAAGGACCATCAGCTATACAATCGACCCATTGAGCGAAGGCAGATACACCTTGTGACTCAGCAAGGTCTGCAGGGACCTGCCTATGGACAGAACTCTAAGGTTTTCTGTGCCACGTGCTGGATAGAGTGTCCTTGGGACAAAGAAAGCAAAGACCACATGGCAAGAGACTAGAAAAGGCTGATGCCTCATCTCCATCTTGTCTTCATTCCTGCTTCATACCTCTGGAGGGACTTTGCTACAAACTGAAGCTCTGTACAAAGAACTGAATGCCCCATCCCAGAGGAGGATGGACTCCAGAGACTTGATTTGAACCTGCAGTTTATTCCATCACCGCTACAAGCCTGAACCAAGAACTTTGCCATTACTGTATGTGAAGGGTTAAAATCCATGTGCGTTTTGTATAACAACCTGGTCTATGGATTGTGCCAGCTCTTTTCCAGACCCAAAGTCCGGAGTATGGTCAAGGGACCAGAGGCCTAGCAAATAGTGACCAGCTAAGAGAAAGCTGGGGTTAAACAGAAAGCCTTGCTTGCTGAGATAGGCCTGGTCAGCAAAGTGCCAGGTGTTGGAGCTAAGAACTAAAGAATTGTGTCTTATTCAGAGTTGCAGACTGAACAAAGAATCCCTGTTCCTATTGTGTTTGTTTCTTCTGTAGGGAGACGTTCTTCCCACAGATCCAACCTTGAGTTTATGAAAAGTTGGCACGTCAGTATAAGATATGGCATCCTTCCACCTCCCTTCCAAGGGACCAATGCCTGCCTTAAGACACACAGAAAACAATCTTTATTGCCATAGACTTTCACTCTTTCTTTGCTTTAACCCCTAGGAATGTACCTTTTGGACAATCAAAGTAGTTGCTCCATTCCTATGGATCCCAAATCAGAATTCAACATATATATTTTATACTAATAACATTTTATCAAAGTATTAATGAAATGTTAACTTGCTAACTTGAGACCATGGGTGGAGACATTATCTAATCTGTTAATCATTGGCTAATGTGCTTATCCTGTCTTGCAAAACCTGTCCCCGGGTGTGGAACTGCCTGGCCTGTCACTTTCCCCCGCCCGTGGAAAATCTATATATTCTATTGGAATTAATTAATTAACAGTGTCTCTGAGCCTAATAAGCCCACTCCGCCAGCACTGTGTGTAATAAAGTCCTATTCTTGACCTCTACACGATGGAGATTTGTGTCCTTCACAGACACCTGCTGAATAAAGAGGAGATTAAGTATCCAGCTTGGCTGAATGTGTCTCCTCTCCCCACAGCTTGGTGATCTTTTGAGGAAACGGAGAAGACTGCCTTTGCCTAGCTGTACATCGCTTGCAAAAGAAACAGGTCTTTTTGGTGACAAGTGTTGAAAGGAGCCATTAGTCAAATGTGGAGACAGGAAAAATGTCCCCCAATTGAACTGGCATCTGTGGATGCTGAAGCCACAACACAGAGCGCTAAACACTATATGAGAATGGGTGGTGTCAGAAGAGTCTCTACCAAAGCCTTTTCCCACCAGCAGGGGCCTCTCTGTGCACAGAACTCCTGGTAGCATGATGGCTGCAGGCAGTGGAGAACTCCATTTTGGCATCTCTTTTGTGGTGAACATCTGCAGTGGCTATTAAAAGGTCTCTAGATAGTGATCTTTGTGAAGAGCTGGCTGAAGAACCTTCCTACTAATCAGGAGAGCCTGGCTTGGCCCGACAGTTCTTCCCTGCCGAACCTAGTGTGTCTGTTGGCTCCTTTTTTTTGTATCTCTTTTCAGAAAAAGAAAAGATCTGTCAGCAGAATCCTTCTAAGTGCTTGTTCAAGACAGAGAGAGCCTTCCTTGCGGCTAAGTCTTGGTGCCATGGGGCATGCCTCACCACAGCACCTCCTGCTGACCATCCTAGCAATTAGCTCTGGTTCACCGGTGCACCTTCATCTAGTAGCGTCTGGCCACCATCTGTTCTATCATTAGGACCCATGTTGCTCTCAGGACTTCAGTGTCCTCTTATGGACACAGCCCTCTGGCTGTGCCCCACTCAGTTCTCTCCCCCCTGCTGGGTGGGGGGGGATGTCCTCTACCCAGACACTTGCCTCAGTGGCCGGCTGCAGTCCAGGGTGTAGCCACCTGTGTCAGTGGATACTGAGGCAAAAGGTGTGAATCTCCAACCCTGCCATCTGTTTCCCTGGACCATTTCCCAACAGACCTAGAACCTACCTCCACCTTTGTATCAGGGCCTTAGTCTGGCAGTAGTCAGCCAGGAGGTCACTCATGTACCCCTTACCCCAGCACTACTCTGATCATGGTGCCCTCCCGGCTCCTTCCTGGCAGCCAATCCTCCCTCCTCAAACTCCAAGGAGTGACTAACTCTTGCTGTGCTGAGCAGCTCTTTATATATGGGCTGCTCCAGCAAGCCTTCTCCTGACTGGAGCTGAAGGAAAGGTTACCATGACTCAGAACTGTACCGAGGTTGCTGCGACTGAAACACAGATCACTAACCATTATATGATCACAGTGACTGGTGGGAGAGGCACATGTTAGAAGTCCTCTGTCTACTCAGCTGTGGCTTTCTGTGTATAGAGAGCCAGACACCTCAAGATCTGCAAGTCTTGAGGGAAATGGGGAATGTTTGTACTTTAGAATTTGCAGGTGTTGACTTGAACCATCAAATGGAACAGTTGCCAAAACCTTCTTCAGGCAGGCACCATGGCTTAGCTGGCTAAAGCACCTGTCTAGTAAACAGCAGATCCTGGGTTCAACTCCCAGTGGTGCCTTGGTGTATGGCTTTTGTCTCCTCTGCTCACATTTTCCTGTGTCTTCCTAGGAAACAGAAGAGGCCTCCCTTGGTATCCAAGTCATTGCTTGCTAAGGAAAAGGCTTCTTTGGAGAGAAGCATTGGAAACAATCAAATCACAAACCTGGAGTTGATGAAAACGCTGCTATGACTGGCATTGGCATGGCGGTTGCTTAAACTGCAATTGCTGCAACACGAGAGCCTGCGCCACACATCCTTGTGATTCCCTGGAGATGTTCACACACAGATGTCATGTCACCTTCCTTTTGATTGTCATTGATGAAAAATGGAGCGGTTGGGAGAAAAGTCCCAGGGAGTCGCACCGTGGCTAAGCTGGGTGACTCACCTGCCAGGTAAAGTGGAGTTAGGGATGCAGCTCCCAGTGGTGCCTTAACAAATGTGTCTGCTCTTCCCACCTTTTGGTGAATCTTTTGCAGAAACAGAGAGGACTGCCTCTGCCTTGCAATGCAAATGCTTCCAAAAGAAACCAGTTGTTTTTTCTGACAAGTGTCAGAAGGAGGCACATAAGAAATGTGGAGACAAGGAAAAGGTCATCGTAACTCCACTTGCATCCATGGCTCTTGAGGCCAGAATGCAGAGCACTAAGCATTGTATGACCACTGCAAAATCTAAACTTTACACCTTATTACACTAGGCAGTAGTTAGGTCAAGCAATTTTCTCATCCTACTGGATGTTACCCTCCTTAATACATAGAATTCCCCCTAAAACCTGGATTACTGTTCTCAGATGACCTTCATTTTCTCAGGATTCCTGCTGCTTCCAGCATAGGTGGGGGAGGAGAAAGGCAAAAACATGATGCCACAGTCTCCTATTTTATATCCTTAGTTCAAGTGTCTAGAAGACACTTGCCCAGAAGTGTCCGGGTGGGCTCTGCTGAGTCACTAGGTTGGGGAATCCTCCTGGTGTGGTCTTGTGCAACTGAGTCATAGACTTGAGCGGTCCCCACAGTGTTGTGTTTGGGCATCTGTCACTGAATTGGAAATCCCTTAATTACAATTCCTCTGCTGATTCATGGCTGTTGAACACCCTCCTCGGCAGGGGTCACTAGCAAAATTATAGCCTATTTCAGTAACAACCATACAGCAAAATACATAACTTCACACACCCTCATGCTATACATATTTGGACAGAATAACCGATTTCAGCAGATCATGACTTTTCTTATGATAACTTACATGGAATGGTTTGTAAGACATATCACAGCCATATATAAATGATGACTATGTGAGCTACAGGGAGCTATTTTGAAGTACATCATGTCACAAAAGCCTCTAGAGACTGGCCTTTGGGAAGAGCTGGCTGAAGAGCCTTCTGAGTAACTGAGAGATCCAGGCTTGGCCCTGCCAGTTTGTGCTTGCGAACTAAACTTGTCCGTTGGGCTCCCTTTTTTGTGTCTCTTTCACAGAAACAGAGCAGAAGTTCTTGGCCAATCCTTGAAAGTGCTTGTTCAAGACACAGGGAGCCTCTGTGCTGGGGCAGGGGTAGGGGTGCAGGAGGTGGTCGGGGGTGGAGGTGCTTACCTCGGGCAGCACAGCTCCCAAAGTGACTGGCACACACTCCCCTCCGGCAGTGGCTCCTAGGCAGTGGGATACGGGGGCGGGTCAGCTGTGGCGTTTGCATTCAGGGCTGCAGGGATATGCCGGCCACTTCCAGGAGCAGTGTGGCAGGGAGGGAGGGAGCAGAGTGGGCAGGGAGCCGCCTTAGCACTGCTGGCACATCTCCGTGTGTGACTTGGGGAGGCATCAGGTCTCTGTGGGCTGCCGGGGGCAGGGGCAGTGGCCGAGGGGGCTCGGGCCACCCCTTTGCCTCCTCTCTCCAGGCTCCCAGCCCATCTTGCTGGCCGACAGGGATTTTAGGGTGCAGCAGCGCAGGGAGCAGGAAGGGCGAACCACAGCAGCTGCCTCCCCCACATGCAGGAAAATGGCTTGACCTGCTGGCCCCACAAACTAAGGCACCAGGCCTCCAGTTTGCCCCATTCGACCCAATGGGTTGATCTTGTGGCCAGAATTATTTGCAGTCGGGATTTCCCCCAACAGTGCCCCACAGGGTCCAGGGTCAGCTCCAGCACAGGCCACACAGGAAGGCTTAATGCTCGAGCTGCAGCACATGCTGGGCAGGCTCTAGGCCGGGATCCCCATGGCAGGAGAGAAGAAGACGACTCGGCCCCTGGAGGGGCAGGCTGGGGCTTCCTGGATCCCATTTGCTCACAGCCAGCGCCCTGCCCCCACTCCCATGTCATCAATGGCGCCCCCAGGTCAACCAGAATGGAGCAGCGGTTTTCACTGCACCAAGTCCACTTATGGCTTACAGGCAACTCCCAGACCCACCACAGCCCACCATGTTGGCCAGAAAGGAGCCCACTCAGCCTCGCCATTGCTGCTTTTCCTTCCCCCCAGAACCCCGCTTCTCCTGGGCTGCAAGGAGCCATCCCTGGGAAGCCAAGAGGCAGGCACAGGATTCTGCCTCCCAGCAGCCAACCGCACCTCCCCCGGCTTTGCAGAACGAATGGTGATGCTCTACTAACCCCACTTAGCTGCAATGATGTGCTTACTTTCTGCCCTGCCTTCCTCAGCTCGACTTTCCTCTTTTGCCCCATTCCTGCCTCACTTCCTCCTTTGGCAAGTCACGCAGAGGAGGCCAGCAGGAAGAGCCGGCCTCCACTGGCCAACCTCCCAGGGCAGAGGAAGCCAAGCCACAAGCCTCCAAAAGGTGATACGCCGCACTCCTCTACGTTCTCCAGCCTGATGCCAAGGTGCTTTCTCCACTGCTGTCAGCACCCTCTGTCATGCAGGGGTTGGAGTTATCCCAGGGACAGGCCAATAGGAGAAGGAGGAGCATCTTCCTGAACAGCAAGGGGATCTGGCAAAAGGAAGGCAGCATGTTTCTGCCTGGTTTTAGAGCATCAGGGAAAGGATATGATCGGCTGAAAGTCATTTCTCTACCCATAGATGTATACCATTCATGCATATGAAGTCATGAGAATTGTGCAGTGTGGTTGTCACTGTGCTGCAAGGTGGGGGAGTCAGCCAAATATTAGCTCCCCAGTGGCAACAGCAAGGAAAGTAACCAACACCCGGACAGGGTGTCAAACAACCCATCGGCAGCCATTGTCCAGCAAGGGAGCTACAATGCAATGACTCACCTGCATGAGGACACCCCAGGGGAATTGCTCAGACTTGCTTGGAGAGACGCAGTGATGCTCACCTGACTCTGAACAGGGGCGGGGGGGGGGGCAAAGCCATGAGGGAAGAAAGAACATGATGATAAAAGGAGAGACATTTGCCAGGCTTTATCTCTCTCTGTCCGGGGGCGGGGCAGCTCCTGGGGGCGGGGCTCTGGCACATTGTGACGCAGGAGCCCGGGCTCAGCAGCTGCTTCCTGGTGGTCACCTGCTGCCAGCAGCACTGGAGCCGCCCGGGCCGGAGCGGAGCCGCTGGTCTCAGCTGCAGCAGGAGCTGCCCCCGGCCCCGCTGGGCTCCAGGTGGGGACAGAGCCTGGGGCCCGGGGCTCCCCTGGGTGCGGCTGGCGGTGCGGGAGGGGAGAGGCCGGAGCTGCGGGCGGGGGGGGCAGGCGGGGGGTTGATCGGTCTCTGGGCACCAGGGGAGCCCCGGGGCAGAGTGTGTGTGTGAGTGTCCTGGGCCCAGGCGTGCGCAGGGGGGGAGCCCCGGCACCCCAATGCCCTGAGCCCCGGCTGGGGAGGCTGCTCCCCCCCTCCCGTGGGGGCTCGGGGGGGGAGGAGGCTGCGGCAGCTGCAGGCGGGTGCTCGGCCCCCCCGGGGAATGACCCGCTGCCAGCAGCTTGTGGCGCCTCCTCCGCGGACGTTTTCCACGGGGGCGGCCTGGGCGCAGCTGCGATCAGCTGTTTGCTGGGCAGGCTCCGCTCCGCTGCTCCCCCCTGCTCCTGGGGGGCTGAGTTAGCCCCCCCCAAACAGCCCCAGGGGTCGGTGGGGGGCGGGGCCAGCAGCAGCAGAGCCCCCCCTCTCCCCTGGGGCTGCCCCGCCCCGCTCGGGCTGGTGGCTCTGCCAGGGCCCCCGCGTGAATCGCTGCTCCCTGCCCGCCAGGCTCGGCTCCGGCCACAGCAGCGGCGGGTGCCCCGGGGGGAGAAGCTCCAGATACCGGCAGAAGCCGCGGGGCGGGGGGGGGGAGAGGAGCCGAGCTGGAGTGGGGGGAGGAGAAGCCCCGGACTGGGCTGGACCCTCGCTGGGGGTGGGGTGGAGAGGAGAAGCCCCGGGCCCCTGCAGGAGCTGGGAGGGGGTGGGGAGGGAAGCGCTAAGCTGGGACAGGGGAGGAGAAGCCCCGCTGGGTTGGGAGGCGGGAGCGGGGGGCGGGAAGCCCAGACCCCAGCAGGAGTTGCGCTGGGCGGGGGGTGGGAGAGGAGCCACCCTGGGGCAGTGGGGAGAACCATGGACCCTGGCAGAAGATGTGGGGCTGAAGTCCCCGGCTCAGAAGCCCCAGCCACCTTAGTGGCACAAGTTGCAGGGCTGAAGCCCTGATCCCCCTCTGTGTAGAGCTGGCCTGAGCCCCTCTCGCTCCCATCCCCCCTGTGGAGCTGGCTCCCACTCTCCGGCTGTGGAGAAATTTAGCCCAAATCTCCCCATGTTGCTATCTCCGTTTCCCCCATGAATGGATTTAGCCATGAATTTATTTAGCCCAGGAGGCACAGTCAGTGTTGACCCCATTGGGCAGGTGGGATCTAGGGCACAACGTGGTGAAGTGACTTTCCCAAGGCTAAGCAGGGAGTCTGTGGCAGAGCAGAGACTCAACCCCAGAACACCTGAGCCTGAGACCTGTGCCTTAACCACTAGGCAACCTTCCCCCCGAAGGAGAGGGAACCTCCTCTGCCACTTTGAGTGTGTGGGTGGGAGCAGCCACTAGACAGAGCTGCCAGGAGGTGGGGAGGGGGGTTGGATAGTGGGGGGGGGTGATTAGTGGGTGGGGGGGTCTCTGGAGGGGGCGGTCAAGGGACAAGGAGCAGGGGGGTTGGATGGGTTGAGGGTTCGGGGGGTGGAGCGGGGTCGGGGCAGGCAGGGAGCAGAGGGAGTTGGATGGGTCAGGAGATCTGGGGGTCCTGTCAGGGGGCGGGGAGCGGTTGGATGGGGCGTGGGAGTCCCCGGGGGTCTGTCTGGGGGTGGGGGTGTGGATAAGGGTCAGGGGGACGGGTAGGGGGTAGGGTCTTAGGGAGCTCAAATGCTTCCAAAAGAAACCAGTTGTTTTTTCTGACAAGTGTCAGAAGGAGGCACATAAGAAATGTGGAGACAAGGAAAAGGTCATCGTAACTCAACTTGCATCCATGGCTCTTGAGGCCAGAACGCAGAGCACTAAGCACTGTATGACCACAGCAAAATCTAAACTTTACACCTTATTACACTAGGCAGTAGTTAGGTCAAGCAATTTTCTCATCCTACTGGATGTTACCCTCCTTAATACATAGAATTCCCCCTAAAACCTGGATTACTGTCCTCAGATGACCTTCATTTTCTCAGGATTCCTGCTGCTTCCAGCATAGGTGGGAGAGGAGAAAGGCAAAAACATGATGCCACAGTCTCCTATTTTATATCCTTAGTTCAAGTGTCTAGAAGACACTTGCCCAGACGTGTCCGGGTGGGCTCTGCTGAGTCACTAGGTTGGGGAATCCTCCTGGTGTGGTCTTGTGCAACTGAGTCATAGACTTGAGCGGTCCCCACAGTGTTGTGTTTGGGCATCTGTCACTGAATTGGAAATCCCTTAATTACAATTCCTCTGCTGATTCATGGCTGTTGAACACCCTCCTCGGCAGGGGTCACTAGCAAAATTATAGCCTATTTCAGTAACAACCAGACAGCAAAATGCAGAACTTCACACACCCTCATGCTGTACATATTTGGACAGAATAAACGATTTAAGCAGATCATGACTTTTCATATGATAACTTACATGGAATGGTTTGTAGGACATATCACAGCCATATATGACTGATGACTATGTGAGCTACAGGGAGCTATTTTGAAGTACATCATGTCACAAAAGCCTCTAGAGACGGGCCTTTGGGAAGAGCTGGCTGAAGAGCCTTCTGAGTAACTGAGAGATCCAGGCTTGGCCCTGCCAATTTGTGCTTGCGAACTAAACTTGTCCGTTGGGCTCCCTTTTTTGTGTCTCTTTCACAGAAACAGAGCAGAAGTTCTTGGCCAATCCTTGGAAGTGCTTGTTCAAGACACAGAGAGCCTCTGTGCTGGGGCAGGGGTAGGGCTGCAGGAGGTGGTTGGGGGTGGAGGCGCTTACCTCGGGCAGCACAGCTCCCAAAGTGACAGGCACACACTCCCCTCCAGCAGTGGCTCCTAGGCAGTGGGATACGGGGGCGGATCAGCTGTGGCGTTTGCACTCAGGGCTGCAGGGATATGCCGGCCACTTCCAGGAGCAGTGTGGCAGGGAGGGAGGGGGCAGAGTGGGCAGGGAGCCGCCTTAGCGCTGCTGGCACATCTCCGTGTGTCACTTGGGGAGGCATCAGGTCTCTGTGGGCTGCCTGGGGCAGGGGCAGTGGCCGAGGGGGCTCGGCCACCCCTTTGCCTCCTCTCTCCAGGCTCCCAGCCCATCTTGCCGACCCACAGGGATTTTAGGGTGCAGCAGCGCAGAGAGCAGGAAGGGCGAACCACAGCGGCTGCCTCCCCCACATGCAGGAAAATGGCTTGACCTGCTGGCCCCACGGACTAAGGCACCAGGCCTCCAGCTTGCCCCATTCGACCCAATGGGTTGATCTTGTGGCCAGAATTATTTGCAGTCGGGATTTCCCCCAACAGTGCCCCACAGGGGTCCAGGGTCAGCTCCAGCACAGGCCACACAGGAAGGCTTAATGCTCGAGCTGCAGCACATGCTGGGCAGGCTCTAGGCCGGGCTCCCCATGGCAGGAGAGAAGAAGACGACTCGGCCCCTGGAGGGGCAGGCTGGGGCTTCCTGGATCCCATTTGCTCACAGCCAGCGCCCTGCCCCCACTCCCATGTCATCAATGGCGCCCCCAGGTCAGCCAGAATGGAGCAGCGGTTTTCACTGCACCAAGTCCACTTACGGCTTACAGGCAACTCCCAGACCCCCCACAGCCCACCATGTCGGCCAGAAAGGAGCCCACTCAGCCTCGCCATTGCTGCTTTTCCTTCCCCCCAGAACCCCGCTTCTCCTGGGCTGCAAGGAGCCATCCCTGGGAAGCCAAGAGGCAGGCACAGGATTCTGCCTCCCAGCAGCCAACCGCACCTCCCCCGGCTTTGCAGAACGAATGGTGACGCTCTACTAACCCCACTTAGCTGCACTGAGGCACTTAGCTTCTGCCCTGCCTTCCTCAGTTCGACTTTCCTCTTTTGCCCCATTCCTGCCTCACTTCCTCCTTTGGCAAGTCACGCAGAGGAGGCCAGCAGGAAGAGCCAGCCTCCACCGGCCAACCTCCCAGGGCAGAGGAGGCCAAGCCACAAGTCTCCAAAAGGTAACACGCCTAACTCCGAGGTGCTTTCTCCACTGCTGTCAGCACCCTCTCTCATGTGGGGGTTGGAGTTATCCCAGGGACAGGCCAATAGGAGAAGGAGGAGGCCTTCCTGATCAGCAAGGGGATCTGGGAAAAGGAAGCCAGCATGTTTCTGCCTGGTTTTGGACCAAGGACCTTTTGCGTGTTAGGCAATCATGATAACCACTACACTACAGAAACTCCATCTGCTTGGCTGTTGCTCACCCTGGCACAGACCGATGGACAAACCTTGAGAAAGTGGTGACAGCCCTTCAATAGGTCAGCTGACAGAGCAGAGGACTGGAGCTGGCACTCAGGAAGTCGTCCTTACGTCGCCCTTGTGACTCCAGCTTGAGGGAGAGCTTCTTTTTCTTCCCCTTGCTGACAAAGAGCAAGAGAAGAATGAAAGGTCAGGTGGGCCAACTCGGTGCAGAAGCCCATGCTGTCTTTTCCTGCTGCATAGCCTGAAATGAGGGACTCGTGGCAGTTAAAGGCACTGCTGCACTTTCAGAAAACATCCCACCCGTGCACAAAGGGGGATAGAAGAGCCTGTTAGTCTAGCACGCTCCCAACTGAACTACTTCAGCAGCTGCTCGGTTTCTTTTTGGCCTCCTGCTTTTCTGTCTGGGATGTTGTTGTCAGCTGTGGCACAGAAAAAGGACGTCACTGTGAACGGCCCATTGCGAGCGGCCCATGAAGACAAGATTCACTTTTGCCTTCCTTGCTCGGCTTTACTCGCTTCCTCGCCCTATTCCTGCCTTAGTTCCTGGGTTTCCTGAAGGTGACGGGGGGCCAGCAGTACCAGGAGGAAGTTGGGCAGCTAGACCCTGGTGGCAAAAGTCCTGCCGCCACTTGCCACCCCACTCTCTTCTCCCAGCGTCACATATTGGCCACCAGGGACTTGGGGCCCAGCAGCGCAATGGAAGGCAGTGGACAGAGCCACCCTCACCTTGAAGCTCCAGCTCATTAAACCACATCTTCAATCGCTGATGGCCAATGAGAGACAGACATTGCTTGCTATTTTAGCATTTGGAAATGCCATTGGTCAGTCACTGGATCTCTGTAATGCTGTTACAGAACAAATGAACATAGAATCTATGTGACATTCTATACCTTTGGGGGAGCGGCTGTAACCCCCATAATCCTCATTTTCATGTCTTCATGATCTTACATAGAGAGCATGACTTGTAAGGTATCAGGGAAAGGATATGATCTGCTGAAAGTCATTCCTCTACCCATAGATGTAGACCATTCGTGCATATGAAGTTATGAGAATTGTGTAGTGTGGTTGTCACTGTGCTGCAAGGTGGGGGAGTCAGCCAAATATTAGCTCCCTAGTGGCAACAGCAAGGAAAGTAACCAACACCCAGACAGGGTGTCAAACAACCCATCGGCAGCCATTGTCCAGCAAGAGAGCTACAATGCAATGACTCACCTGCATGAGGACACCCCAGGGGAATTGCTCAGACTTGCTTGGAGAGACGCAGTGATGCTCACCTGACTCTGAAGGGGGGAGTGGGGGGAAAGCCATGAGGGAAGAAAGGACGTGATAAAAGGAGAGACATTTGCCAGGCTTTATCTCGCTCTGTCACCTACATCTACAGACACCCCCACACCAAGCAACTGAAGCGCTGATGAAAGGGGAGAGCCTGGCTGAAAAGCCACCAGCCAGCCTGTGGTGAGAAGCATCTGAGTTTGTAAGGGTACTGAAAGGGTTAAGATCAGCTTAGAATTAAAAGGAATGAGGAGTCCGGTGGCACCTTAAGGACTAACAGATTTATTTGGGCATAAGCGTTCGTGGGTAAAAAGCCCACTTCTTCAGATGCATGGAGTGAAAATTGCAGATAGAGGCATAAATATAGATTGGAACATGAAGTGACGGGAGTTACCGTACAAGGGGAGAACCAGTGTTGAAGGCTAATTCAGTCAGGGTGGATGTGGTCCTCTCCCCATAATTGATGGGGAGGTGTCAATACCAAGAGAGGGAAAATTGCTTTTGTCGTGAGCCAGCTACTCCCAGTCCTTATTCAAGCTCAAATTAATGGTGTTAAGTTTGCAAATCAATTGTAACTCTGCAATTTCTCTTTGAAGTCTGTTTTTGAAGTTTTTTTGAATGGCTACTTTGAATTGTTGGGTGTGAATGTATAAATGTGCTATTAACTATACAAATACCATATGGTCTTGTGATCTGGATTCCTGGTTTTGACTCAGACAGCCTGGGTTCAATTCCCAGTGTGGGAACAATGCAGAGCTTTTGTTCAGAGGAGGAGGCAGGAAATGAAAGGAATGGGAAGGGATCCTGCCAGCAGGGGAGTTGGACAGTGTTGGAAGGGGACTCCAGAAGTGGGGGTGGGGCAGTGGTCTGTGGGGAGATGAGGGAAGGATCCCAGCTCTGTGGGAAGTTGACATTCTGGAGAGCAAGGGCCTGGCATGGGGGGTGGGAAGAGTGAGTGTGTCCCTCTAAACTCACCACCAGCAGACTAGGCAGGCTTGGAAGAATTACGTATTTGTTGGTAAATGTCAATTTCTGTGTAAACACACAACCCAATGGCAAAATCTTCCCATCAATGATAATCAAAACTAACAGATGGGCAAAGTAAGAAACATGTTGCTTGAGAACTTATCCTGTTCTAATCCTCTAGGGTTCCCTTTTGCCTTAGGCTCCACCACGTGGGCATTTCATATCCCTCCTCATTTTCACACAGACACACAATTTCCTTTGCACAGATCCATGAACAGCAAAACCTCCCTGTGTCTATTGTCTGAGCCAGGGCATTCGATTCCAATGAAACCTTCTCTCCTGCAATGGTCAGACAGAGGGACACCTTCCCCCTGGCAGTGAGATATTCACTCTCCTCTTCATGCTGCTGTTGTTATTCCATGAGTCATCAAGGACAGAATAAAAAGCTGAGTTTACTCCAGGGTGAGGAAAGAAAAGAGCCACCAATGCTCTCAAAAATCTCAGTGCCCAGAGAAAACCTGCCTCTGTTATTGGACTCACAGAGGTGCTGGCAATACAACGGGAAAAGGGACTGTCTGAATTTCCAGGGCAGGGAATGAACAATCTACAGCAACATCATTAACCACAAACACACTCTAATCATGCTCCAGCCAGTAGGGAAATGGGCAGGAATTCTTGCTGTTCAGCCATGGCCACACGTACAGAGCTGCACAGCAGTGAGTGCGCTGGGGAAGCTGGTCTGAGCAAACAATTTGTAATGACCCTTCAGTGAGAAGAGAACCAGAGTGTAGAAAGACCCCTGTGTTAAGTGGTTGTGGCTGAGGCCTTAGGGAGCTGGGCTAGAAAACCATGGGTGCCTTTCTGTGAAGGTTTGATCCTTGCCAGCTAGGCAAGGCTGGTGTGTGGTGTCTCCATGGCTGCACTGTCAGTGTCTGATCACAACAGTGCCATAGGGAGCCAAGCCTAGACATATTCAGAGGCTAAGGCCAGGTCAATGTTTCAAACAGTGAGTCTATGCTGCTGCAGCTCAGTAATGGAGATGCTCTGTGCCAGGGTTTCTCAAACGTCCTTTCACTGCAACCTCCTTCTGCCAAAATAACTTAATACATAGCCCTGGAAAGAGGGACCAAGCCCCTCCACTTGGGGGGGCAGAGGGGGTGCCAAAGACTGAGCCCCAGTGGGGGGAGGGCAAAACCAAAGCCTGAGGGATTCAGCCCTGGGTGGGGGGGGCTCAGACTTTTGGCTTCAGCCCCAGGACCCAACAAGTCTAATGCCAGCCCTGGTGACCCCATTAAAACAGGCTCACGACCCACTTTGTGGTCCGGACCCACAGCTTGAGAACCACTGCTCCATGCTGAGGGGGGAGAGTTTTCCTGTTGGTGTAGTCAATCCACTTCCCCAGGAGGTGGCAGCTCTGTCAGGGGGAGAAGCTATATCAGTGGGTGTGCAAGCTGTGGTGTTTACCACATTTAAGAAGTTTAATCAAACCCCATTTTTAAAACCACCTGTGGTCTGGGAATGGCAAAGGAGCTCGATGAAGCAGGGTCTGTCCTTCAAAGTCCTGGAGATCACGATTCCATATTCCTGTTGTAATGGGGGTATAGCTCAGGGGTAGAGTGTTTGATTGCAGATCAAGTGGTCCTTTGTTCAAACCCAGGTGCCTTCTTAAAAAAAAAAAGAAAAAAAATTTCATTTCCATTCTCCATTATGTTCAGGAGCTCCACCATACGAAGATGGTTGAAAGGAATGTGAGCACTCAACATTTTGCTGTCCAAATGCATAAAAACCTAGCAAACCTGTCCATCTGCTGAAATCAGTTCCAATCCTCTAAGTGTTTAGTTTATGTTTTCATCAGTTAAACAAAGGTATCATTCCCTGAAGCAGAGCACAAGTTTGAAATACAGGCAGCATAGAGCTAATATTCATAATGTCAACTACAAAAAAACGATACACATCTAGAGATAGCATCATTATAATCAGCCAATCAGAACCTCTCCACAGACCCCTTACACGACCACTTCCCTGTAATATTGGCTGCAAATATAGAACAGTGGTCACAACGGTGAGCTATACAGTTACACATTATGTCAATAACGTCACAGGAGATGACACGGCATCAGTGAGACTGATACTGGAATACTGCCTCCAGTTTTGGTGTCCTCGTTTGAAAAAGATGTTGTGAAATTGGAGCTGGGGCAGCAAAGAGCCACCTAATGTTCTGAGGACTGGAAAAAATACCTTCTAGGGAGCTATTGAAAGAGCTCAACCTGTTTAGCTGATCAAAAGAAGATTGAAAGGTGACTTCACTGAAGTGTTGAAGTGCCTTAATGGAGAGATAAGATTGGGTATTAAAGGGCTCTTGAATCGAGCAGAGAAAGGCATAACAAGAGCCAATGGCTGGAAGGTGAAAAGAGACAAATTCATATTACAACTAAGGCACAAAAATTCAACAGCGAGGATGATTCACCACAGGAACAAGCTACCAAGGAAAGTGGTGGATTCTCCATCTCCTGATGTCATTTCATGAAGACTAGATGCCTTTCTGGAATGTGTTTGCCTCAAAAGTAGCTCTTGTGTCCTACAGGAGGCCTGTGATATGCAGGGGGTCAGATTAGATGCTCTAATGGTCTCTTCTGGCCATAAAGTCGACTAATTTCTGAAAAACTGAGTGTAGCATTGGGAGCAGCGTCTGATGTTTCCCTGTCTAGCCGGCTTGCTGCCTAGAACGAATGCTCCTTGAGTGGGGTGATCCCCAGGGAGCAGCTCAAACCTGCAAAGTGCCTGGCCAGGGGCAGGACATTAGCACAGCGAGGGAGGGGTGTGGCAGTGACATCACAAAGGCCTTTGGCAGGACCTCAGCCTATTGGTCCAAGGTGCTGGGGAGGTGGTGACCTCACAGAGAGATGCTGACATCAGCCAGGGAGGACAGGGGCGAGGGGCCAGGGAAACCTCAGAGACCCCTGTGGCTTTGCTTCAGCAACTCTCCTTCTCCAGGTCTCTCTTTGAGGACTGAGAGAGTATTCGGGTTCACGGACGTGAGCGCCAGGAGGAACCTCTTCCGAGTTTTCTCCTTCCCTTTTAGTGATTTTACTAGAAAACAGCCGTCCCTGTTTAGAAGGTAAGAGCCTCCTGGAGGTTTGAAACCTGTTCAGTCTGATCCATGTGGTGACAGTTGAATTCTAGGCATGGAAAACATGAGCTTAAGGAGGCAGAATTTTATTCTGCACCTGGGATTTTGTCCCTTTGAATTACTGGGGACATTGGGGTTTGTCCTTTTTGTTTCACCTTTTGTCCTTTCTCCTGTTCCCCTCCCAACACCAGGAGAGGGGTATGTGTGTGTTGGGTTGTGTTGCAGGGCAGTGCTCTGCAGCTCTCACTGTGGGAGGTCCACCCAAAAATGTGGGGCTGAACTAGTGCTCGGGCAGTGATCCCCACCAGTGACCTGGGCCATCCTTTGGGCTCTCTGGTGAGAACCCTCAGCCTCCCGCCCTCAGTCTCTACCCTGATTGGCTGAGCAGGGAGTTATTGACAGGGAGGAGACTCAGGTCCTTGTTGTTCTCTTTTAAGACCAAGTAAATAAGTCAGAACCAGTTCTATGTTTGATGGATTTTGCTGCTTCTGGGCCAAAGCCGCCTACTCCTTGGGCACATTTGTTCCCCATTCACAGTGCCACCCCCTCTCTATTCACAGCGAGGTGCAGCACGAGGTTTCAGCTACCATACTCCCTCCCCCTCCCTTTCCTGTTGATAGCAGCCAAGGGAATGCTGGGAAATTTGGTTCTTTCCCTGCTCCAGGGCTGGCTCTAGGCAGGGAGCTAACCAAGGAACTACAGCTCCCAGGGCTCCCTGTTGGTTCTCAGCTCCCAGGCTCGATCCCTGCCAGCTGCTGCCCCTGCAAATGCTCTGCTCCAGGCACCTGCTTACTTTACTGGTGCCTAGAGCCACCCTGACCCTGTGCCCCTGCCCGGAGCCTGCATCCAGCACCCAAACTCCATTCTAGAGCCTGCACCTGACTCCATCCCAGAGCGCAACCTCTCAACCATCCTACACTCCAATCCCCTGCCCCAATCCAGGGCCTGCACCCCAGACCTCCTCCCCCCACCCAAACTCCCTTGCAGAGCCTTAGGCAAGTGTGGGGAAGAGTTCGGGGGGGGGGGGTGCGGGCTCTGAGTGGTCTGGGCACCACCAAAACTTCTACAAACCTGCTGCCACTGATACTTGGTGCGGGGTGAGGAGGCGAGCGGCGAGTCGGTGGATGGAGGGGGGCGCCATTTTCAGTATTTTAATGTTTGGTACTGCAGTGATCGACTGCTGTGTGCAGTAATATAGTGACCCCTGGGGGGTCCATACTCGGTGGGGGTGAGGAGGTCAGCTGCGAGTCGGCGGATGGAGAGGGGCAAATCTCTCAGATTCAAAATCTGGGACAGTGTCTGTTGGTCCTTTTTGCTGCTTTTCTCTGGGCTGGGGGTTGTCCCAGTGCTGCACAGAGGGGTTCCCACAGGAAGGTGCTTGCTCCTAACCCCCGAGGCCGTCAGTGTGTCGGCTCTTCTCTAGCCAGCCCACTTGCCAAGTCTGATTGTCCTTGGTCGGGCTCCCAGCCCCTCTCCAAGGGGTGCAGCTGTCTGGAGGTGCTGCCTTCCTCAGTCCCACCTCATTCACTCCACAGGGCAACTGATTACAAAGTGGGGGGAAGATCTTATTCTACTTCTAGCAAAAAGACATTTTTCTATTACCTTAATTACACTACCTTAAGGGCCCCCTATAACATATTACCAAGGTTCAATACAAAGTCATAGGCAAGTTATACAAAAATGCATAATGCAGAGATTTATCTACAACTGCACTGAGTGACTGCTGTGTGCAGTAATATGGTGACCCCTGGGTCTTTGAATGAGGCTTTATACTGGGGGGCGGGCGAGTCGGAGGCGAGCGGGTGGGCAAGTGGCATGTGGGCACAGAGGTGAGCAGTGAGCCAGCAGGGGCTCAAGGGGCAGGGATGGGGGTTTCTGGCCGGGGAGGGAGGAGGTGAAAGGAGGCGAGTGGTGGGTGGGGGACTGACTAGGAGGAACGCAGCAGGCCAGCGGGGAGCTAGGGGTTGAAGAGGGGTGTGATGATGGGGACGAGCGGGGAGGGGGCAGGTCCTATTTTACTGCTGTGATCTGGTCACCCTATGGGGGCCATTTCTTCCCCCTCCCCCCAACCTTCCTTTTTGGCCCACACCTGTTTCGGTGGGGCGGCGCTGGGGAAGGAGGGTTTGTTTCTTTGGGGCGGGCGGTGCTGGGGACATTGTTTCCACAGGGCTGGGCAGCGCTGGGGAGGTGTTTCAAGGGGGCTGGGTGGCACAGTGGGGGGAGGCACTTTTATATTCTTGCTTTGAGTGCAAAAATAGCTAGTTACAGCTCTGGGACCCCCTATTGCGCTAGGTGCTGTACAATCCCTGGCCAACACTAGGACACCCAGGGGGTTCCCCTCAATCTCCCTGAGCCTCTGCAGCCCAACTTCTTCTAACTCCATCTGGATCACACACACACACACCCCGGCAAAAAAACAAACCAAACTGGGCGGGGCAGCTCCTGGGGGCGGGGCTTTGGCACAGATCGGGGGCGGGGCAGCTCCTGGGGGCGGGGCTCTGGCACAGCCTGGGGGCGGGCAGCTCCTGGGGGCGGGGCTCTGGCACAGAGCAGGGGCGGGGCAGCTCCTGGGGGCGGGGCTCTGGCACAGCCTAGAGGCGGGGCAGCTCCTGGGGGCGGGGCTTTGGCAGAGTTGGGGCTAGTTCCCACCTCAGAAAGTCCTTGGCCCGGTGAGTGTGGCAGCTGCAGCCTGGGTTGGGCTTGAAGGAGCCAGGAAGGGGCTGGAGCAGTGGCCAGAGGCTGCAGGCACCAGGGGCCAGAGGGATCCCAGGGGCAGCCCTGGGGGGGCAGAAGAGAGACTCCACACACAGGTCCCAGAAGCTGAGGGTCTCGCAGCCCCTGGGGATCTGCTCTTGGGTGGGGTCTGGACAGCGATGGAGCCCCTGCCTCATGCTGCCTCAGGTGTAGTGTGAGAAACTGCTGCGTGTAGGAATTTGCTACTTATGGTGCACTGAGCATGCTCAGTAAATCTGCTGAAGCCACTTCCCTTCACCCTGCCCTTTCTCAGAATCAGATTCTGCAGATTGCTATTTACAGGGTGTCATAAATGTATAGCTACGGGCAGTGATGAGCTGCCAAAATGCTAACAACCGGTTCCCTCCTCCTCACCCCATGAGGGGTCATGCCCCCCCCGGGACTCCTGTCCCTTCCAACCCCCCCATGTTCCTTGACAGCCCCCACCCCAGGACCCGTGCCCTATCCACCCCCTTCCCTGTCCCGACTGCCCCTTGCCACCCCATCCAACCCCTTCTCTGATTCCTGATGGCACCCTGGGACCCCTACCCCATCCAACCACCCCTTCTCTCTGTCCCCTGACTGTCCCTGGAATCCCTACCCCTAACTGCCCCATCCAACCCCTGCTCCTTTCTGACTGCCTCCCCGCCGCTTGCCCCGTTCAATCCCCCTGTTCCCTGCCCTCTGACCGCTCTGACACTAATCCATAGGGTTCAGTTTGTAGAGAAGTTGCTCCAGAGGTAGGAAGGGGGATTGAAGACAAAATGGAGATGATGCAGCTGCCCTTTACATTCCTTCTGCCATGTGGCTTGTAGTTCCTGTGTCCGAAACACAAGCTTCACAGCACGTGGCATGGAAAAGCCTTGAAGTTCTCATTACACAGGCATACCCCGGCATGTCTTGCTGACTCAATAGGTATATTCCCTTGGTCCTTTCCATGGGCTCATTATACAGCTGATGACCCTGAATGGGCCATCAAACAGGCTAGGCAGTGTTGATGCCAATATGTCTGGGGGTGTCACCCAGAAACACTGCACAAGTCTGGAAATACAGATATACCCTACATATCTATAACTCACAGTACAAAGGTGATACAAACATAGAAACAAAATTATCATACGTGGAAAATCATAACATTTTCACTGACACCTGGCATGGCATATCTAGCACAATTCATTGCAGTTTTATCAGATTATATTATTATTTTATTATTAATACCAAAGTGTCTCTCAATTCCATACAGTGTCACACTTGGTAAACCAGTGAATTCCCAGGACCAGTTCCCCGGGTCCTTGAAGATGCCGAACACTGTGCTTATGAGGGACTGAAATACCCACATATCTGCTGGGAACACACACACAGACACTGTGTCAGTCTATACCCCTGTCTTCACTCTTCTAGAAAATTATGATCAGTTTTGTACACAGTACGGCTTGTGAGGTATCATTTGAAAACGCATAATCTGAATATTATCCTCCTGTTAAAATGTGTAGTAACACTGTATGAAAAGTTATGAGATTTTACTATATGATATTACTGAAAAAGTTACAATTCTGGGGAACACCCACAGACCAGTTCCTCAGAGACAGCAAGGCAAACAGCTGGTCAAACAGCCATTCTCCTGCAGGGGGAAGGTGTGAAGAAGACATTTACATTCCATCATAGGGACCTCTTGCACGATTGATTTTGAACCAGCACAGCCTGAGGCTCTTTTCTTGGTTAAAAGTGCGCAGGGGGCAACAGCTATTGGAATACTGTCCCCCTGAGCTAAAAATCACACAAACCTTTTAAAGCTTAAAACCACAAACAATGACACATACGTTGCACGTTAATTTCCTTATTTGGAATATATTGCAAAATATTATGCAGGTGAAAAGCAAGCTGAACAATCAGTTTCCTATATTGAGCCTTTCCTGTTATTGTTATTACACCTGGTGATATGGGAGCAAGACTCTGCATGTCTCAAGAAATGTCACTACCAACCTAGGCCATTTTCACATGCTGGGGTCCAATCCAGAGCAGTGAGGAGTTGTGTCATCTGTAATCCTGGGTGAGATTCAGGGTTCTGCTGCTGGAGCTCCCCTGTCTGGATACCCCCAGCCAGCATTCAAGGCCGCACCGAGTGTCTGTGTAATAAGTAACCCTGGGCCGGCAGCAATGACTCCAGACACCTGCTTGTTACACCCCAAGCACTTTCTGGTTTGGTTAGAGAAGGCTCAGGGTTTGAGAGAAGGCCGGGGGTAGGAAGCTTCTGTTCGTTATGCTGGACCTAACCCCCAGTTTTATCTGAGTAAAGAGGAGATATTTGACACTGTGCGATATGGCTCCTGTGCTCTGTTCCCAAAGTGTTCTGCAGCAGGGGAGGGTCTCTGGTAGTGTGTGTGTTACTGGCATATGCTGCCAGGGCCGGCTCTAACAGTTTTGCCGCCCCAAGTAAAAAAAAAAAGAGCGCTGCCCGACCCCTCCCTGAGCGTCACACTGCCCCCCCCAGCACCGCGCCGCCCAAGTCCCCGCCCCCCCGAGCGCCGTGTTGCGCCGCCCAAGTCCCCGCCCCTCCCAGTGTCACGTCGCACCGCCCAAGTCCCCGTCCCCCCTGTGAGGACGGAATGATCTGGAGCAAAACATGGACATTATTCTGTAGCCTGCTGGGGTGAAAAGGGCAAGATGTAAGAATTCAGAAAGGGCTTTTGTCCATTCCACAAGCCGATTCCCCCCCCCTGGGTTTTCCCCTGCTAATGGACATTTTAGGTTCTGCCACACTGTGAAGCACAGAGTGACCTTATTCCAGTATAGGCCTAGCCCCTCCCACCAGGGTGTAACCCTCTGACACATGGTGAAACCCTCCCAGTAACAGTCTCTCTGTTACACATATCAAGTTTGCGGACAATACCAAGCTGGGAGGGGTTGTAAGTGCTTTGGAGGATTGGATTAAAATTCAAAATGATCTGGACAAACTGGAGAAATGAGCTGAAGGAAAGAGGATGAAATTCAGTAGGAACAAGTGCAAAGTACTCTACTTTGGAAGGAACAATCAGAGACCAGAGAAGAGCAGAATCCAAGGAGTCACTTTGGGGGATTCTCCCTGTCATTGTCCCCAAGGCAGCTCTCTCAGGTTTACAAAGTTGTTCGATGTTCCGGCCTTTATACAGTCTCTCCTGGGAGTGCCCCTTTCATGGGCTGGGCCTAGTTTTAGTTTTCGGTAGTTAACAATCTTGGTTTATTGTTTATCTAACCAGTGTGTTTGGATTAAAGTGTGTTGGAAACTCCGTTTGGAATAACAAGCTGGTGCATGTCATTTTCCACTGATGAAATGACAGACTTCATATGAGCTTGCGTTGTTCAGTAGCGTGCTGGACAGTGCAAGACGCACATTTCTGGGGGAAAGTTGGGCACTTGAGAATTTGCTGGTTTTCCCCTGAGGTGTAATTCAGGAGTGGGTGTCTAGCAGCACTCAATACTGTGTAGCTGAGAGAGAGTTACATGCTGGAGACTGTGTGTTAATTGGCCAAGAGGGGCTGTTCTCGCGGGAAAACAGTGGAAAAGGCACCCCAGGTTGGAGAACTGAGGGGACACAGCTATTTAACAGTCCAGATTGTACTCTAGGTAATGTCACAGACCCTCATTATGACAGAGCCTCTTACAACACAGAGAAAGTAAATCCATGTCCCAGAAATCGAAGACTCCAGACAGAGGGCAAGTGTCCCTGGCACTGCTTCTTGCTGACAGAGAGGTTCAGAGACAGTGAGAGCGTCCTGGGGAAGCAGGAAACAGGAAGCATGGGCTGGTGGGGTTCAGTGGAGAAAGGGAACAGGAAGGGCAGGGATATCACTGAATGCAGGATCTCAGCACTACTAGATGACAGGATAGCACATAGTGCAGCCCAGTGGAAAACATAATCCCAACTATACATACAGAATGATGGGGTCTAAATTAGCTGTTTCCATTCAAGAGATGGATCTTGGAGACACTGTGGATAGTTCTCTGAAAACATCCACTCAGTGTGCAGCAGCAGCGGAAAAAAACGAACAATTTTGGAAATAATTAAGAAAGGGATAGCTACGACAGAATATATCTTATATCATATTTGTAAAAACAGCAAATGAATCCGATACACCCACATCTTGAATACTGCATGCAGATGTTGTTGCCCCATCTCAAAAAAAGATATATTGGAATTGGAAAAGGTTCAGAAAAGGGCAACAAAAATGATTAGGGGTATGGAACAGTTATGCCAGACCTAACCACCAGTTTCACTTGAGCAAACAGGAGCTATTTGACACTGTGCGATACGGCTCCTGTGCTCTGTTCCCAAAGTGTTCTGCAGCAGGGGAGGGTCTCTGGTAGTGTGTGTGTGTGTCACTGGCATATTGGGGTGATGCTGAAACAGGACAGAGTAGAGGTGGCATTGTGGGGCTGGCATGAACCATCTCTCTTCTTTTCCCCTTCCAAGATCCGAGGGGACAGGAACCCTTACCCAGCGAGGTCACAGTCTCTGTGAAAACTGAACACTAATCCATTCCCCCCCACAACTCCCCTGCCCTCTATCCAACACACCCTCCCTGTTCCCTTACCGTCCTACCTGGACCCGGGGCCAACCCTGGAACAAAAGACTGAATGACCCATCCAAGCTATGGATGCGTTGCAGACAGACTTTGAAGCCAGCAACTCACCTATACTGCTAAGAACCTGATATATCCATTTTGGAATGTATCTGACTGCTTTTCCATTTAACTTCTTTCTGTCTTTCTTTCATTTAAACCTTTAGTTTAGATGCTAAAGGATTGTCTGGAAAGATGGAATTTTGGGTAATATCTAAACCTATATTGACCTGGTGATGTGGCTGACCCTTTGGGGTCAGAAGAACACTTTGTTTATGTGAGCAGAGTTTTTAAATAACCTCTCACTGTACTGGACCTAAGTGCTGATTAGGAGCCAGAGAACTGGGATACAATAAAGGGGGCCGTGTGATTTCTTTTTTCAGCTTCTCGATAACCCATGTGGGAGATCAGAAGCACAGTTGGTGACTGGTCAGTGAGTTTAACTTCAGTGTTAACCAGCAATTTTGGGAGCATCTGCTCTGTCTTTTTCAGCCTGCCCTGATCTTGGCATTTTCAGTGAGAACTGCCCCTGGCCCACCAGGTCACACTAAGCACTGAAGTTAATTTAATAGAATGTTTTTTTATGAACAAGTCTTATGAAATCAACTAAACTCCTTTGTTTTCTTTCATCTGAGCAGGGTTTCTAGTTTTCCAATGTGATGTGATCTCCCAGCTGGAACAAGGGGAAGAGCCATGGGTTCCAGACCTCCAGGGTTCAGAGGAAAGAGAGATCCTGAGATCGCCCTGCACAGGTGAGGAAACATTAAACCACCTCAGAATCTGTAAGTGCCTGAAAGAAACATCTGGGATGCTCAACAAAGCCCTTGGGGAGGTGTCTCAGTTCATTATTGTCCCTAGCAGGGGTCGTATCCTCAGGGTAAATATAGTTCTTCTTCGAGTGATTGCTCATATCCATTTCAGTTAGGTGTGCGCACGCAGCGTGCACGCTCATCGGAATATTTTTACCCTAGCAACACTCGGTGGGTCGGCTGGGCGCCCCCTGGAGTGGCGCCGCTATAGTGCTGGATATATACCCCTGCCGACCCATCCGCCCCTCAGTTCCTTCTTACCGCCCGTGACGGTCGTTGGAACTGTGGAGAGCGGCTTTGCTGACCTCCACATCCCTAGCTTCTCGGAGTTATTTACTCTTTATCGTGTATATAGTTCAAGTTCTTGTAGTTATAGTTAGTTTTAGTATGTTTTTTCATAGTTAGTGTATATAGTTAAGCGGGGGATTGGGGGAGTTTCCTCCGACCCGGTGCGGGCTCATGCCCAAGGCGCTGGGATTTAAACCCTGCTCGGCGTGCCAGAAGCCGATGCTGGTGGGGGATCCTCATGACTCCTGCCTAAAGTGCTTAGGAGAATCCCACCTGACAGACAAGTGCCGAATTTGCAAGTCGTTCAAGCCAAGAACGAAGAAGGAGCGGGACTTCTGAGTAAAGCAGCTCCTTATGGAATCGGCCCTTAGTCCCGCGGTGCTGGCACCGACCGCCCAACAGACCACATCGGTGAGGAGCGCACCTTTGGCACCGGACCGCTCCGGTACCGAGAAGGACTCCCAGCACCGACATCTGCCAGCACCGGCTCCCTGGCACCGCTCCCTTTCCCCGACGGGGAAACGACGTACTGCTCTGACCCCATCCTCACAGAAGGAGCAAGCATCAAAGTCCGTCCGTCGGACCCCAGTAACTGCTGCGGCACCATCAACACCGGCACCGCAGTTGGCAGCTCCTCCTAGCGCGACACTGTCGATTCCGGTACCGCAAGGGCCATTGAGTCCAGTGCCACATAGCTGCCTGGCTCACGCTGTGGTCGAGCTCGCTCTCCCTTCTACGCCGGAGACCTTCTCAATGGCAAGAGAGCTCATCGCGCTGACGGAGTCATAGAATCATAGAACTTAAGATCAGAAGGGACCATTATGATCATCTAGTCTGACCTCGCGCAAAATGCAGGCCACAAAAGCTGACCCACCCACTCCTGAAATAATTCTCTCCCTTGACTCAGCTGTTGAAGTCCCCAAATCCTGATTTAAAGACTTCAAGTAGCAGATAATCCTCCAGCAAGCGACCCCTGCCCCATGCTGCGGAGGAAGGCGAAAAACCTCCAGGGCCACTGCCAATCTACCCTGGAGGAAAATTCCTTCCCGACCCCAAATATGGCGATCAGCTGAACCCTGAGCATGTGGGCAAGACTCTCCAGCCAGACACTCAGGAAAAAGACTTTCAATATCCCAACATTGACCCTCGGTACTAATTACCAGCGGTGGCACGTTATTGAACTATTGACTAAATCACGTTATCCTATCAAACCATTCCCTCCATAAACTTATCAAGCTTAATCTTAAAGCCAGAGAGGTCCTTCGCCCCCACTGTTTCCCTCGGTAGGCTGTTCCAGAATTTCACTCCCCTGATGGTTAGAAACCTTTGTCTAATTTCAAGCCTAAACTTCCCGACTGCCAATTTATAACCATTTGTTCTCGTGTCCACATTAGTACTGAGTTGAAATAATTCCTCTCCCTCCCTGGTATTTATCCCTCTGATATATTTAAAGAGAGCAATCATATCTCCTCTCAACCTTCTTTTGGTTAAGGAAAACAAACCGAGCTCCTCAAGTCTCCTTTCATATGACAGGCTTTCCATTCCTCGGATCATTCTAGTGGCCCTTCTTTGTACCTGTTCCAGTTTGAATTCATCCTTCTTAAACATGGGAGACCAAAACTGCACACAGTACTCCAAATGAGGTCTCACCAACGCCTTGTATAATGGGACTAGCACCTCCTTATCGCTACTAGAAATACCTCGCCTAATGCATCCCAAGACCGCATTAGCTTTTTTAACGGCCACATCACATTGCCGACTCATAGTCATCCTGCGATCAACCAGGACTCTGAGGTCCTTCTCCTCTTCCGTTACTTCCAGCTGGTGCGTCCCCAGCTTATAACTAAAATTCCTGTTAGTCATCCCTAAATGCATAACCTTACACTTCTCACTATTGAATTTCATCCTATTACTAATACTCCAGTTTACAAGGTCATCCAAATCTCCCTGGAGGATATCCCGATCCTTCTCCGAATTGGCAATACCTCCCAACTTCGTGTCATCCACAAACTTTATCAGCCCGCTCCTACTTTTGGTTCCGAGGTCAGTGATAAATAGATTGAATAAGATCGGACCCAAAACCAAACCTTGAGGAACTCCACTGGTAACCTCCCTCCAACCCGACAGATCACCTTTCAATATGACCCGCTGCAGTCTCCCCTTTAACCAGTTCCTTATCCACCTCTGGATTTTCATTTCAATCTCCATCTTTTCCAATTTAACCAGTAATTCTTCATGCGGTACCGTATCAAACGCCTTACTGAAATCAAGATATATTAGATCCACCGCATTTCCCTTGTCTAAAAAATCTGTTACTTTCTCAAAGAAGGAGATCAGGTTGGTTTGGCACGATCTACCTTTCGTAAAACCATGTTGTAATTTGTCCCAATTGCCATTGACCTCAAGGTCCGTAACTACTCTCTCCTTTAATATTTTTTCCATGACTTTGCATACTCCAGATGTTAAACTAACAGGCCTGTAGTTACCCGGGTCACTTTTTTTCCCCTTCTTGAAAATAGGAACTATATTAGCTAATCTCCAGTCAAACGGTACAACCCCCGAGTTTAGAGATTCGTTAAAAATTATCGCTAACGGGCTTGCAATTTCACTCGCCAATTCCTTTAATATTCTAGGATGAAGATTATCCGGGCTGCCTGATTTACTACCGTTAAGCTGTTCAAGTTTGGCTTCTACCTCGGATACTGTAATTTCCAACCCCGCACCTTCATTCCCATCAGTCACTCTGCCACTATTCCTAAACCCTTCATTATCCTCATTAAAGACCAAGGCAAAATATTCGTTTAGATATTGTGCCATGCCTAGCTTATCCTTAATCTCCACTCCATTTACAGTTTTAAGCGGTCCCACTTCTTCTTTCTTGGTTTTCTTCCTATTTATATGGCTAAAAAACCTTTTACTATTGGTTTTAATTCCCTTCGCAAGGTCCATCTCTACCCGGCTTTTGGCTTTTCTCACTGCATCCCTACACCCTCTGACCTCAATAAGGTAGGTTTCTTTGCTGATCCCTCCCATCTTCCACTCCTTGTACGCCTTCTGTTTTTTCTTAATCACCCCTCTGAGACGCTTGCTCATCCAGCTCGGACTAAAACTGCTACCTACGAACCGTTTTCCCTTTCTCGGGATACAGGCCTCTGACAGCTCCTGCAACTTCAACCTGAAGTAATCCCAGGCGTCTTCCGCTTTTAGATCCCTAAATATGTTAGTCCAATCCACTTCCCTAACTAGTCGCCTTAATTTCGTAAAGTTAGTCCTTTTGAAATCGTAAACCTTAGTCTCAGATGCAATTTTGTTTATCCTTCCATTTATTTTGAACCGAATTAGCTCATGATCACTCGAGCTAAGGTTGTCCCCTACAATCATTTCCTCAACAAGGTCCTCACTATTCCCCAAAACCAAATCTAAAATGGCATCCCCCCTCGTCAGTTCAGTAACTACTTGATGAAGGAATTCATCAGCTATCACATCTAGGAAAAGCTGAGCCCTATTATTATTACTAGCATTTGTTCCCCAATCTATATCCGGGAAGTTAAAGTCTCCCATGATCATACAGTTCCTATTAGTATTTACCTCCTTAAAAACATTAAAGAGTTCCCTATCCATATCCAGGCTAGATCCCGGCAGTCTATAGCACACCCCAATCACTATCCCAGGGGAGGCTCTAGTAGTTTTCTTCCCTAATGTGACCATTGCCCAAACAGACTACGTATTATCCATTCCATTACTAGTTATTTCATTACAGTTTACCTCATAATTGACATACAATGCTACTCCCCCACCTTTACCTTTGTTTCGGTCTTTCCTAAACAGCACATACCCTTCCATACCTGTACTCCAGTCATGACTACCGTTCCACCATGTTTCGGTTATTCCTACGATATCCGGTTTCAATTCTCGGACCAGGAGCTCCAATTCCTCCATTTTTGTTACCTAGGCTTCTCGCATTGGTGAACAAACATCCTAATTTTTGCTGTTTGGCTTCTCTCACCTTTGTTACCCAATTTGGTAGGGACACAGTACCACCAGTATGACCTATTAGTCTAGTATCCATCCCCCCCCCCTCATCCTTACATCCAAACCCCTCCCTCTGGCTATATCCGTTGTTATCTTGTTGTCCTCCCTCTCAATGTTTAAATTTGGCGTGGAGAGTGCCTGGACATCTCCCAACCGTCTCCCCCCAATTCCTAGTTTAAAGCTCTTTTGATCAGATGAAGTCTAGTTCTTCTTTGAGTGATTGCTCATAACCATTCCAGTTAGGTGTGTGCGCGCCGCGTGCACGTTCGTCAGAAGACTTTTACCCTAGCAACCCCAGTGGGTTGGCTGAGCGCCCCCTGGAGTGGCGCCATAACGGCACCACATATATACCTCAGCCGACCCACCCGACCCTCAGTTCCTTCTTACCGCCCGTGTCGGTCGTTGGAACAGTGGAGTGCAGCTTGTCTGACCGCCGCTTCCCTAGCTTCCTCATAGTTCTTCTCTGTAAAATTTGTACATAGTTGATATCTTAGCTTAGGTTTTCTTGTTTTTTGATAGTTTAATCAGTTTAGTGTTAGATAGTTAGCGGGTTCGGAGATTAGCCCCACCCGCACCCGGGACTGGAGCGTATGCCCGGCTCCCTGGGTTTCAAGCCGTGCTCGGCCTGCCGCAGGCCTATGCCTACAGGAGATCCTCATAGCTCCTGTTTAAAGTGCTTAGGAGAGTCGCACTTGTCTACTAAGTGCCCAATTTGCAAGGCTTTCAAGCCTTGCACAAAGAGGGAAAGAGACATTAGGCTTAAACAACTCCTAATGGAGGCAGCCTTAACCCCTCTGGCCGCGGCACCGCCCGCTGTCCCTCTGGACTCTCGCAGTGCCGCCACGGCACCGGGCCACTCTGCTGTGCAACCAAAAGCGCCATCGGCACCGAAACCTGCCCAAAGACGCTCTCTCTCGCCAAAGGCGAAGAAGGGGAAGGCCGCTGCCTCTTCGGCACCGCCTGCTCCGAAGCACCAGAGTGCGCCCCGTCCGGACCGCCCGGCACTGAAACCTGCCATGGCACCGGTTCCTCCGCCGCAGACGCTTCTGCCGGCACCGGCGACTCCGGCCGCTCAGAGGCCGTCGAGCCCGGCACCTGTGACCTCCCCGGCTCCGGCCGCGGTAGAGATGCCAATGCCGTCGACTCCGGAGACCTTCGAGGCAGCGCGGGACCTCATCGCATTGACAGACCCGGCTGTGCCACTGTCCCCGGCGCCGCCGGTGCGGGCGCCCCGTTCCATGGGCAAGCCGTCAATGTTTAAGCCGCCTGCCAGCACCGACTCTGACTGGCACCGATCCCGTTCCCGCTCTCGCCACCGCTCACACTCTCGACGCAGATCTCGATCTGGGCGCCGACTGCAACGCCGCTCGCAGTCCCGGCACCGCTCAACTACGCGGTACCGGTCAGACTCGCGGCACCGGTCATTCTCCCACTCTCCGACTCGTCATTCCCGGCACCGTTCAGGATCTCGGTACCGCTATGGCCGCCGCTACTCCCGAAGCCACTCCCGGCACCAAACATGGAGATCCCGGTCGACCTCCCGGCACCGCGCCGGTCGGAGGTCCCATACTCGCTCCCGCTCTCGCTATCGGGATGCCTCCCGGCACCGGTCACCACAGAGGCGGGAAATGCGATCCGTGGGCACTTCGGCGCAAGGGTTATCTGCTCCACCCTGGCCCTCTCGACACGCCTCGGCCTCTTCGCATGCCGACAGCTACTACGTCAACGACCATGACCCTCTGGTCCCTTTGGGAGTTTTCCAGCAGTCCCATTACGCGGACCAGGACCCTCATCAGTGGGGTTATTGGACCCCTTGGGCCTACCACCGAGCCCAAGGTGCTCCTGTGCCTACCACGCGTACCGTACCACACGAGTCACGCATCCCGGAGGCTACTGTAAACCGCCCCCCAGTTGACACTGAGGTACCATCGGGCACAGAGGAAGGTGTTCAGCCTGACCAGGAACCTCTGGAGCAGGAAGCTTCACAGGTCCCAGACGCTGATCGGGACACCATCATGCCCAGAATTTCTTCTTCCTCCTCTTCCCCGGATGAGGCGGTGGCGGGGTCGTCATCGGCAGGTCCCCCGCCAATTGACTTACAGGCGCACCAAGAGCTCCTTCGCAGGGTGGCACTGCGAATGGATCTACAGGCTGAGGAGGTCTCGGAAGTCAACGATCCGATAGTGACCATTTTGTCAGCGGACGCCCCAACCCGCATAGCCCTCCCCTTCATTAAGACTATCCAGGTGAATGCTGATACTTTATGGCAGACTCCGTCATCTATTGCGCCCACAGCCCGAGGGGTGGAACGCAAGTACATGGTCCCTTCCAAGGGATATGAGCATTTGTACGTGCATCCTGTCCCCTCGTCGTTGGTGGTCCAGTCTGTCAACGATAAAGAGCGACACAGCCAGCAAGGCCCGGCGCCTAAATCAAAGGAAGCCAGGCGGATGGACTTGCTTGGTCGCAAGGTTTACTCTGCCGGTGCCCTGCAGATCCGAGTGGCTAACCAGCAGGCCTTGCTAAGCCGTTACGGACATGACACTTGGGCTGAGGTAGAGAAGTACAAAGAGCTCCTACCTCAGGATTCACGACAGGAGTTTGCGGCCTTCGTAGAGGAAGGTAAAAAGGTAGCGCGTACCTCGTTACAAGCTTCCTTGGATGCAGCTGACTCGGGGGCACGTACTATAGCCTCGGGCGTTACCATGCGCCGAATCTCTTGGCTCCAGAGTTCGACGCTTCCCCCTGAAGTGCAGTACACCATTCAGGACCTTCCTTTTGATTCCAAGGCCCTCTTCTCCGAAAAGACGGACTCCAGACTCCAGAACCTAAAGGACAACAGGGTCATTATCCGTACTTTGGGGATGCATACCCCGGCTACCCAGAGGCGTCCATTCCGCCCCCAGTTTAACAGGCCTTACTACATGCCTCGCTACAGGCAGGACTCTGGTCGCCGACGGGGTCGTGGGGGATGTAGACGTCAGTCTGGCAACCAACCATCCCAGGGGCGAAACCCCTCTAAACCACCGGGGCCTAAACCATCCTTTTGAAGATGTGCCCGGGGACGGCATACCAGACCTTTCTCCAGATCCCTCCCTGCCTTTTTCCAACCGCCTTTCCTATTTCCTCCCAGCGTGGGCCCGCCTGACCACCGATGCCTGGGTCCTATGCACCGTGGAACGTGGTTGCCATCTACAATTCGTTTCACCCCCACCTTCCCACCCTCCTTCCCGGTCCCTCTTCAGGGACCCCTCTCACGAGCAACTCCTTTTACAGGAGGTGCATTCGCTCCTGGCCATCGGAGCGGTCGAGACGGTTCCGGACAAAGAACGGGGCAAGGGGTTTTATTCCCATTATTTTTTGATCCCCAAGTCCAAAGAGGGGCTCCGACCCATCCTCGACCTGCGAGACCTCAACACATACATGCTGAAGTTGAAGTTCCGCATGGTACCCCTCGGGACGATTATCCCTACTTTGGATCCGGGAGACTGGTATGCCGCCCTCGATATGAAGGACGCTTATTTTCATATCGCCATCTTTCCACCGCACAGACGCTTCCTCCGCTTCACAGTCGCTCAACTGCACTTCCAGTTTGCGGTCCTCCCCTTCGACCTATCCACGGCCCCAAGGGTGTTCACAAAGTGCATGGCCATTGTCGCCGTCCACCTCCGTTGGCGTGGCATCTCCGTTTTTCCCTACCTGGACGACTGGCTCATCAGGGGGGAATCGCAGGCCACGGTCCAGCGACATGTCGCAGAGATCAAAGACTTATTCACGCGCCTGGGCCTAGTTCTCAACATAGAGAAGTCCACCTTAGTACCAACTCAGAGGTTGGACTTTATTGGCGCGACCCTGGACTCATCTCTAGCGAAGGCCTACCTTCCGCAGCTACGGTTCCAGGCCCTTACGCAGCTAATCCGCGCCCTTCAGGCCTCTCGTATGACCTCGGCCCGTGCTTGTCTCTGCCTCCTCGGTCATATGGCGGCTTGCACGCACGTCACTCCGTTTGCCAGACTCCGCCTCCGCCCACTTCAGCTGTGGCTCCACTCCAGATACCGCTCGCACAGGGACCCTCTGGATACCCTACTCACCATTCCAGCGGGTGTCCTTCAATCCCTGGATTGGTGGCTGACCCCTTCCCACGTATGCGCGGGGGTCCCATTCCAGGCTCCTCAGCCTTCCCTTTCCCTGACAACGGACACCTCATCCCTCGGCTGGGGAGCCCATCTCGGCGCTCTTCGTACTCAAGGCCTTTGGTCGGTGCAGGAATTGAATATGCACATCAATGTCAGGGAGCTCCGGGCAGTGCACCTGGCATGCCAGGCGTTCCGACCTCGCCTCCACGGCCGTTGTGTCTCAGTCTTTACGGACAACACAACGGCCATGTTCTATATCAACAAGCAGGGTGGGACCCGCTCTTCCCCTCTCTGCCACGAGGCGATGCTTCTGTGAGAATTCTGCATAGCCCACTCGATACATCTAGTGGCGTTGTTCCTTCCCGGCGTCAAGAACACCATCGCGGATCGCCTGAGCAGGTCCTTTCTCTGCCACGAGTAGTCACTGAGAGCAGACATCGCTCATGCCATTTTCCAACAGTGGGGATTTCCCCATGTAGACCTGTTTGCATCCCGATTGAACTGCAAATGCCAGGAGTTTTGCTCCTTTCAAGGCCTGGCACTGGGCTCTCTGTCAGACGTGTTTCTCCTTCCATGGACTCGTCATCTGTTCTATGCCTTTCCTCCATTTCCCCTCATACACAAGGGGACAAGGCACGTCTCATCTTAATTGCGCCAGCGTGGCCCAGGCAACACTGGTTCACCACGCTGCTCCGTCTCTCGGTAGCCAGCCCAATTCCTCTGCTGCTTCACCCGGATCTTATAACACAAGATCACGGCACTCTCTGTCACCCAGACCTGCCGGCCCTCCACCTCACGGCGTGGCTCCTGAGTGGCTAGACCAATCAGAATTGCGCTGCTCTGCTCCCGTGCAGCATGTTTTATTGAGCAGCAGAAAGCCTTCCACTCGATCTACCTACCTGGCCAAGTGGAAGCGCTTTGCTTGCTGGGCTCAAGCGCGCGACGCTATTCCTTCAGAGCTTCCGCTTCCAATGGTCCTTGACTATCTCTGGTCGCTAAAACAGCAAGGCCTTGCACTGTCCTCTATCAAGGTGCACTTAGCGGCTATCTCCGCTTTCCACCCCGGTGAGGGGGGGTATACACTGTTCTCTCACCCGCTGACTACTCGTTTCAGAAAGGGCCTTGATCGTCTCTACCCCCAGGTGCGCCACCCGATTTCCACCTGGGACCTCAATCTCGTCCTCAGCAGGCTCATGTCCCCACCATTTGAGCCACTGGCCACCTGTTCCTTGCTGTACCTGTCATGGAAAACGGTTTTTCTAGTGGCTATCACATCAGCCAGACGGGTCTCGGAGCTCAAGGCACTCATGGTGGATCCACCGTATACTGTTTTTCATAAGGACAAGGTACAACTATGTCCACATCCGGCTTTTCTCCCGAAGGTAGTGTCTGCATTCCACAATAACCAGGACATCTTCCTTCCAGTTTTCTTTCCAAAGCCTCACGCATCCTCGCGAGAGCAACGACTTCACTCCCTTGATGTTCGCAGGGCGTTGGCTTTCTATGTTGATCGGACAAGACCGTTCCGCAAATCCCCGCAACTGTTTGTGGCAATTGCTGACCAGATGCGAGGTCTTCCTGTCTCGTCGCAGCGAATCTCCTCATGGCTCACAGAGTGCATACACACCTGCTATAACTTGGCTAATGTCCCTTTGGGCCATCTCACCGCCCACTCTACCAGGGCCCAGGCATCCTCCACTGCCTTTCTGGCGCAACTACCGATACAAGACATATGCCGAGCGGCGACCTGGTCATCCGTTCATACTTTCGCCTCGCACTACGCCCTGGTCCAACAGTCGAGAGATGACGCAGCCTTTGGCTCTGCGGTCCTGCATTCCGCCACGTCTCACTCCGACCCCACCGCCTAGGTAAGGCTTGGGAGTCACCTAACTGGAATGGATATGAGCAATCACTTGAAGAAGAAAAAACGGTTACTTACCTTTGTAACTACTGTTCTTCGAGATGTGTTGCTCATATCCATTCCACACCCACCCTCCTTCCCCACTGTCGGAGTAGCCGGCAAGAAGGAACTGAGGGTCGGGTGGGTCGGCTGAGGTAAATATGTGGTGCCGTTATGGCGCCACTCCAGGGGGCGCTCAGCCGACCCACTGGGGTTGCTAGGGTAAAAGTCTTCCGACGAACGTGCACGCGGTGCGCACACACCTAACTGGAATGGATATGAGCAACACATCTTGAAGAACAACAGTTACAAAGGTAAGTAACCATTTTTTCCTTCCCTACTCAGGTGGAGCCCATCCCGTGAGAACAGTTCTCTGTCCCCGAAAGCCTCCCAGTGCCCATACATCCCAAAGCCCTCCTTATAGCACCACTCCCTGAGCCAACTATTTATCATCACAATCCTGTCACCCCTTTGTCGCCCTTCCCTAGGGACAGGTAGAATCCCACTGAAGATCACTTGAGCCTCAATTTCCTTGAGCGTCTTACCCAGCCTGGCATAGTCTCCCTTGATTCTCTCCAGCAAGAATCTAGCCGTGTCATTTGTTCCTACATGAAGGATGATCAACGGGTTCTTACCTGCTCCTTTTAGGATCCTTTTCAACCGCAGGTCCACATCCCGTATTTTAGCACCCGGTAGACAGCACACCCTTCTGTTCTCCGGATCGGCCCTGGTCACAGGCCTGTCCAACCTTCTCAGTATGGAATCCCCAAGCACGTAGACCTGCCTTTGCCTGGGGACAGTGCGGTCTGCTAACTTAACCCCCGTTCCCTGGTTACAAGCTCCTTCCATTCCTATCATCCCTTGTAGGCCCCCCTAAGCCATCCTGCATCCCCCGGGGCCCAAAGTTGGTGCTGCCTCCATCAACTCCTCCCCTCTTTCTATCAGACTAGCCACTCTTCTCTTCTTCCTTGACCTCCCACCATCAGCTACCAACTGCTGTACCCCTTCCTCATTCTCCAAACCTTCAAACCTGTTCCTTAGCTCTATTTCTCCTTCCCTGCCCCTCCTTTTCCCCTGCCTGCTTCTCACTGTCACATGCTTCCACTGCCCATGTTCCCCATCCAGCATTCCCCCCTCACAGGCCTTAGCCCCTGCTTCCTCCTGTACCTCTGAGCATTCCCCTTCAGCCACAGCTTGCCTTTGCTCCATCAGCTGCTCAAGCCCCCTTCTAAACTCTACCAGGGTTTCTACCTGCATCTCTAGCCCTCGGATCTTTTCTTCCAGCAGCTCTATTAGGCGGCACTTCATGCATACGTACCTCTGTTCCGGTGCTACCGCTAGGACCATGTACATACCGCAGCTGCTGCATGTAATCATCCTCATTGTTTCCTCTGCTACTTGGCTCATGGCTGCTGTTGTCTCTGCCTCTATCAGCATTCTCACCTGGGGAACACAGCACACACTGCGCCGTGCCCCCTGCCCCTGTAAACTCCCACTCAAACTCCCCTGTTAGCAGCCCTGTTCACCGGCTCCTGTGCCGCTGCTCGCAGCTGTGCCGCTGCCTGGCTGGGCGGCCGCTTTTATAGGCCCCCTCCTCAGCCTAGCTCCGCCCCCTACTCAGGGCTCGGCTGCCTGCTCAGCAGTCTGCCCCTACGGGCCTCTACGGAGAGATACAAGCACGACAAAGACGGACGCAAAGACACATGCAAATACAAATACCTGCTCCTCCAATGGGAACTCCCACCCAAACTCCCGTTAGCAGCCCTGTTTGCCAGCTCCTGTGCCCCTCAATCCCAACCCACAGCCCCCTCCTCTTCCCAGTGCCCCTCAGTCCCAACCCACAGCCCCCTCCTATTTCCGGTGCCCCTCAATTCCAACCCACAGGCCCCTTCTCCTCATGCTGCTCCTCAATCCCAACTCACAGCTCCCTCCCTCCCTCCAGCAGCAGGTGCTTCAGACCCCTCAGGAAGATTTTCTTGCAAGGTTTCGTGTATGAGTCTGCATGTGGGTTTTACAGTATGTTGGAAATAGGTTGGGTTGCTTGCCGAAATGATCACGTTTGGCTGGTGTTGGATTCCCAGTCTCCATGTTACAGGGGCAGGAGAAATAAAGGGTTGTTACCCTTGTTGTGTGAATCGAGGGCAGCACAACTGTGCTTGGCAGACCCCGATTGAGGGACTCACCCTCAATTCAATAGCACTTGCTAGGTAGGGGACAGGGGTTCCAAAGCCAAGTGGGCTGAGGTCTGCGTCCCAATGCTAAAATGTAGGTGTCAGACCAACGTTAGGACAGGGTGGCAGTGGAGGGATGAGTGAGTCCCTAGACAACATAGTGAGTACGGTGCCTTCTTATTTCCCCCTTTTCCACCCAGGATGGCAGGTGAACTCTACAGAGGCACCTCTGGGCTTGCACTGGCTATGGACAACAGCTGTGAGTGGGGTACAGAGAGGGGCTGGCTCATGTTAAAGAACTTTTGGTTGCTGGATTACGAACTGTAGGGAGAAGGACACTGCCCAGTTTATTCGGGGGGGTGGGTCTTTCCCTCGTGGTTTATGTTTGTGTGTTGGGGCTGCTGACATGACTTCTGCTAACCCTGGGCTTACATTGCAATGTAGACATACCCTGAGAGGGCATCTATACTGAGACAAAAGCCCTGTGGCCTGGCTGGCCTGGCTGATCTGATTTGGGCTCCTGGGGCTCCGGTTGTGGGGCTAAAAACTGCGGTGTAGACATTTGGGCTCAGACTGGAGACCAGGCTCGGAGACCCTCACCCCTCATGGGGTCTCAGAGGCCAGGCTCAAGCCCGAGTTTCTACACTGTAATTTTATTACCCTACAGCACAAGCCTGAATCAGCTGACCCAGGGATTGAGAATAGTCACTTGGGTGTGTTAATGGCAGTGTAGAAGTAATGCTAGGCTATGACCACACTGCAATGAAAAACCCAGGGCTGCCCCATGCCAGCTCAGGCTCCTGGGGCTTGGGCCATGGGGTGGTAAATTTGCAGTGTAGACATCTCAGCTCAGGCTCAATACCGGGGTCTGGGACCCCACAAGGTTGGGAGGGGGTTTAGCAAGTGGAAATGGTAAAACCACAGGGGAGTATTACCCTGGACTCATGGCATTTCTCCATTGGTCTGTCTGCTTTGGGGCAGGGACAATAACACGTCCTGCTGCATTTGTTATTTCAAAGGATGGTTTAGGATTTTCATTCTCAGACAGTGCACAAAACAGGACTCAACCCTCGGTGCAAACTAAACGAGCTGCCCACAGATTCTGGCAGCCACAATGAGCATTTGGTGTGAGAGCTCAGACCTGCCCCTGTCCCAGAGGGACGGGGTCATCTGCGAGGGGACTGGACCACTGTCCTATCAGCTCTTATCTCCCAAACTTTCAGTAACTCTATCCTCAGTGGCTGTGAGCATAATTTAAACCATAAGAAAAACCACACTGGGCTAAACCAAAGGCCCATCTAGCTCTGAATCTTGTCTTCTGACAGTAGCCAATACCAGGTGCCCCAAAAGCAACTCCCCCAGGCACCACTGAGAGTTGAACCAAGGATCTCCTGCTTACAAAGGCAAGTACTTTAGCCAGCTAAGCCATGGTGCCTGCATGTGGCTAAAACACACTGTCTGACCACACCTGACTCCCTGCCATCTCCACCAGGACTAGACAAGCTTTGCTTGAGTTTGGATTCTGCAAAGCAGAGGAGCAGATGAGGTTTTCCTTGCAAGCTCTCTGTGAGTGTGAGAGCGAGAGAGAGAGAGAAAAATATCATTGGCCAGGTCTGCACTACAAAGTTATTTGAGCAGAACTATATTGCTCAGGTGTGTGAAAAACCCACATATCGGATGACATGCATCTGATGAAGTGGGTATTCACCCACGAAAGCTCATGCTCTAATACATCTGTTGGCCTATAAGGTGCCACAGGACTCTTTGCTGCTTTTACCAAGTACCATGGATGTATTAAAAGTAGGTATCTTTCTGCAACTATATCACATTCAACACAGATTTCATTTTCTACACATTTGCAGCACCTCCCAGGGCTGGGTTGAACAGAAATGTCACTTCCATTTTTCCCATCTCTACCTAGATAGGGATTGTATTTCCCAAATAATAGACAACATGCACCTGATTAGGAAGGAGATCTCTTCAGGAGGACCTGCTGCAGAGCCTGGGCCAGAACTGCTTTGGGAGCCCAATGCATGGGCATTTTCCTTAGTTCCAAGTCATTTTACTAGGGAATCCTGTTCCCAAACTTTGAGAAAAAATACTGACCTAACCAATTGAACAACAGGGGGATTGAGATGGTGATGGGAAATAGGGTAAGTCAGAGGGATTCCTTTATCTCCTTCTGTTGTTACAGAGGATGAAATGACATTTTCCGCTATCCCTGCCCTGTTCCTGCTCTCTGTTATAGTTCAATATATTTTAAGTGAGGAAAATAGTAGTAAAAATATCTGCTCTGCAGCACAACCTGAACCAACATCAGAGCAACTGGGAATGAAACAATTTGTTCCCCAAGGGAGAACTCGATGACTAACAATTGCTGTGAAATGGGGGAACAGTATAACCGTGATGCTCAGGGTTTGTTTAGACTAGGAAAAGTGATGGAGTTTAGGTCAGGACAAGGGGGAAGCTAATGCCAACCCCTGCACCTGGGCTGCATCTGCTCTACAACTATAATTGTCTTTTTACCCCAAGATCACTAACTTGAGCAGCCAACGCCATGTACAGTCCTAGTGGATGTCAGGCACAGGTAGTTTTTGCCTCAGTGTACCTTGTTGGGATCAAACCTATCTCCCCCCACCTGGAGGTGATGAACATTCCTGGCCGGAGGGACACACACTCCTACGACTCAAAAGGAAAGGAGTTGATAGAAAAGATCACAGGACTGACCCCAAAGAAGGGTGAGCTGCAAAAGGCAGAAGCAGGAAACTGATCTGGTAGAGCTGAGACACCACGGTGAAGATAGTGATTTTTGCACCAGGTGGAAATTAGCAAATGTGATTTTAAACAATAACAACAACAACAGAAAACAAACTTTGGCCTGCCCTAGTCCAGGGATTTATAACAGTTCACTCTCATGTGGATTTTGCGATGTTTAATAAGGCTTGGGCGGTGATTGAAGCTTTTCCCACACTCAGAGCACATGTAGGGCATCTCTCCTGTGTGGATTCTCCTGTGTGCACTCAGGGCAGAGCTGTGATTGAAGCTTTTCCCGCACTCAGAGCATGTGCAGGGCGTCTCCTCTGCGTGGATTCTCCGGTGTGCACTCAGGACAGAGCTGTAATTGAAGCTTTTCCCGCACTCAGAGCACGTGTAGGGCTTCTCTCCTGTGTGGATTCTCCGATGTGTGATAAGGGTTGAGTGCTCACTAAAGCTTTTCCCACACTCAGCGCACGTGTAGGGCGTCTCCCCTGTGTGGATTCTCTGATGTCTGATAAGGTGAGAGCTCTGATTGAAGCTTTTCCCGCACTCAGAGCACGTGTAGGGCGTCTCCCCTGTGTGGATTCTCTCATGTCTGATAAGGTGTGAGTGATGATTGAAGCTTTTCCCGCACTCAGCGCACGTGTAGGGCGTCTCCCCTGTGTGGATTCTCTGATGTGTAATAAGGTTTGAGCGCTGACTGAAGCTTTTCCCACACTCATGGCACATGTAGCGTCTCTCTTCCAAGTTGATTCTGTTGCGTGGAATAAGGTCTGAGTGGCTACTGTAGTTTTCCTCTGGCCTCTGCTGAGTCTCACAGGCTTTTGTGTTTTCTGGGAGTGCACAACTCCTGGAAACATTCCCTTTGGATCTTCCTGATAACATCCAATGTGGTTCTACTTGCACAGTGTCTTCCTGCTGCGGTTTCTCCTCCTCGTTCTCACTCACCAGCCCATCGCCGGATGGGAGACAGAGAGAATCCAGACATAGGTCACTCCCTGTACCTGAGAAAAAGGAAATGTCAGAGAGAGGAATGGAAAAAGGGATGAACAAACCAAAATATATGTGGGAGAGATCAAACCTATCAGGTGCTGATTTTCCCCAAACCCTTCCACAGAGAAGAGAGGAAGGAATCAGTTCTAGGTCCTCATTGCACCATAACTCTCAGGAGAAAGTGAGATCAGGGAGCGACCTGCTGCCAGTTGTCAGTCAGAATAGGAGGGAAGCCATGAGTGACATCTGCCATGATGATTCCACATCTGCAGGGAACAATCCTGAACTTGGAGAGCTCACAGGGTCTTAGTAGGGCATCCCAAATGTTTCCTGCATTCCTAAGCAGTTGTTGAGTTGGTTTAACCAATTCCTTACCTGTGCAGGCAGCTCTCGGGAGCACTTCTTTCTCAGAGCCCTGGAGGTCTGGGACCCACGGCTCTTCCCCTCGTTCCAGCTGCGAGATCACATCAGGTTTGGAAACTGGAAACCCTACTCCAGGCAAAGAAAACAAGGGAGGTCAGTGTAATTGGTGGGATACATGTCACAAAGAATATTCCATGGTTTAACCCCATCTCATTTTAGGTAGTAACATCTGTAGCCATCAGGATTCATCTGCTTGCCTGCATCAATATCTCTTTTCTTATAAGTACAGTATTGTGATAGGTTTATTAATTCCTATTAAAAATATGTTTGGCTGTAATGCAAGAAACCTACAGGCCAAAAACCTGCATTTTAAGCTAAAGCAAAGTTAGCATAGCTACATCCTGTGCCCTTTCACCCAGAAAAGGAACTGTTTTTCCTATATCCAAATAAAGTGCCTACGCTTAGGTCTAAGACCCTTTACCTAGACCAATAGACAATGAAGAATAGCAAAGGAGATTTTTCAAAGTTGTACTCACAGACTTAACAAGTACCCCACAAGTGCGCAGATACCTGTCATCCATACGCACATACATACTAGCCTATGGAGTAAGCGTACCCTAACATTTCTATGGGGGGAAGACTGAAATTTGGGCATAAGAGAAAGGATTTCTGGCATTTATTTCTATAAAAAGAGGTAACCTACCTCACTATGGTACTCCCACCCAACCTCGACCGCCTCCTTCACTACACTTTACCATCTTCAACTACGTATTCATGCTATCCATCTACGACAGCTATTAACCACTAATAGGCCGCACTTATTTTCTTTTCAAACTTTAAGTTCAAAAGGGACTCGGCTAAGCTTGGTCTCTCTAAACTTTATTTTAGTTTGTGTATCAGATTATTTAGTTGAGCTAAAAAATAAATTCTAAAGTAGATTTGACAGCTCTTTGCATTAGTTTCCCTTGCAAGAGCTGTGAAACTGGAACCGCCAGAGGCGAAGCCAACACCAGTTTATCAAAACAGGGTGTGAATATTAACCAAAGTTTGCAGCACATAATATTGTATCATCATATGTATCTCTTGAATAACAGTAATACAATTGTAACTCTGTAATTCTAAATGTTTTACAATTTACTTACTATTTCATTGAGTTTAATAAAAAGTCGTTATGACTCTATCTGTCTCACTGTGAGCTTCCTGTCATACCCCCGAAGGTCCCTTTATCAATTCTGTGGAACCCGATTCGAAACACGAACTTTTATCTTCTGATCAAACAAATTGGCGAGCCTAAACCCATATTAATTAATATAAATGATTAAGTATTATTAATTAAAATAATTACAATACACATTAAATTAAGTTGATAAATCAAATCAACATTACTAACACACCCCAAATAAGGCTACGCATCCTAAGGCCATGTTCCTTGGCTCAAAATGGCAGGAGAGTTACTATTATAACAAATCATATTCACTACCTTAGTGCCTAAGGACCAACTAACAGTGGCGGACCCGGTCCCCATTGTGCTAGGCAAAGTGCAAACAGAGAACAGTAGATGGCCCATGCCCTGAAGAATTTACAATCTAAATCAGGGGTAGGCAACCTGCGGCAGCGAGCTGATTTTCAGTGGCACTCACACTGCCTGGGTCCTGGCCCCTGGTCCGGGGGGAGGGAGAGGGGGCTCTGCATTTTAATTTAATTTTAAATAAAGCTTCTTAAACATTTTAAAAACCTTATTTACTTTACAAACAACAATAGTTAGTTCTATATTATAGACTTATAGAAAGAGACCTTCTAAAAACGTTAAAATGTGTTACTGGCACACGGAACCTTAAATTAGAGTGAATAAATGAAGGCTCAGCACAGCACTGCTGAAAGGTTGCCGACCCCTGATCTAAATAGACAAGACAGACACAGAATGGGGGAAGGGGTAGAACCCACTGTTAGAATAGACATATTCAGGCCTGCCTGTAAAGCCTAGACTTTAAGAACTTAGGTGTATTTTTATCACTTTGTCTTTATACCCCTGTAACTAGCTAAGAATCAAAATCACAGTCTGCCTGTGTCTGGGCCTTCTCTCACTAGGATAGGCTGAGGCCTTGTTCTTACGCTAAGGCCTTTGGCTAAGCAGCAGGGGCAGCCATAAGCAGGGGCAGCCATAAGCACATCCCAAACCAGTCACACTGAAATAAGGTGCTATTGGGCTGTTAGGAAGTCGATCCTGTCCTGATAGTGCCCATCGCCACCAGATAAAGAAACAGATCTTAAGATGGTTAAAGAAAACTTAGTTTGACAGCATCCTGTCTGGCAAGAAATCCCTTATAAATGGTTGTGGTTGTGAAACCCTCATTTCTGTATTGTTTTATCTTTATGGCCACCACTTTTACCTTGTTAATCAGTCTGGTTCTCTAATTGTTTCTGTCTGCTGCATAATTAATTTTTCTAGGTGTAAGTTCATTAGGGCAGTGGAATATGCTTGCTTGGAAATAACCCCAATAAACATCGCATTATCTGTGCTTTGGACTTCTGGTCTTTCGCTGCTTGCTGTCTGCGTGACAAGAACCAGGGAAGTGGAGGATGAAGGGAAAACCCTCTAACAAATGGACATGACCTGATAACCAAAAGGTGAGCCTTTAAGGAAGGTTTTAATACACTTTGGAATGGATCAGGGATTCCCCCAAGGACTGAGAGGGAGCGATAGTAAACACGCATTTAGATCCTTTTCTTGTTTTGTATCTTTTCCCCATAAGGCTGAACCTCTGGCACTGTCATGGATCCATAGGATCTCTGCAATGCCCTGGCTTTAAAACAGTCCTTGGGAGGTGCCCCTTGAGTGCACTAGACCCCCAAGGGGTCCCACTCTTCCACAAGGACAGGCCACTTAGCTTCAGCACCTGAGACTGAGCCACTTCCTCGGTGCCCTTCCTCCACACTCCTCTCCACTTCTTCCCATTACTCTCAGCCAGCACCACCTCCCGGCTCCTTGGGAGCTTCTTGTGTTCCCTCCTTGTCTCTCACAACTTTATCCCTCCCTGCTGCTTCTTAGCTCTAACCCTGCACACACTCTCCCTATATCTGGGCACCCTACAATTATCTACTCCCCCCTTCTCCCCCCCCCCCACAGCTCTGATCTCCCTTCATCCGTGGGGTCCTGAATGGCAACATTATACGCTCTCCTATCAAAAGAGGAGCTCATCTGACTGTCACACAAGCCAGGCATGAGTCATACACCTATTTACTCAATTTAGAATTCTACAGGAGGCATATTTTCCTCTTAAAATGAGGAATAGGCATGAAAGCTACAGTTATTAATGTATGCAATAAGGATACATTAAATGCAATTTTTAAATGACTGATGTCACCAAAAAGGCACATGTCCAAAAATGATACTAGTGGGTGGGAGATAAGGCAAAAAAGCGGGGGCAAGGAAACTTGTCAAAACTTGTATAACAAATAAAGGTATAAAGTTACTACTACTCAGGTTCTTCAGAGACCCCACAGCTTCTAATAACCCAGGGGACAGGACTCCTTACCCAGCGAGGTCACCGTCTCATAGTTCTCCTTCATGACATCCCTGTAGAGGGCTCTCTGAACAGGGTCCAGCAGAGCCCATTCCTCCCTGGTGAAATACACAGCCACCTCCTCGAAGGTCACTGGCCCCTGAAAGAGCAAGAGTCCAACACTCAGTACCTGCTGCCCCACTCACAACCCCACTATTCACGGAACAGCAGCACCAGGTAAATGGAAGCTCCGGGAGGCACATGTTAACAGAGTCCCACCCCACCTTGCCTAGAGCAGCCAGGAGGCATCAGAGGGTAGAAAGAGAGAAAAAATGGTTACTCACCGTTGTAACTGTTGTTCTTCGAGATGTGTTGCTCATATCCATTCCAGTTAGGTGCGTGCGCGCCGCGTGCACGTTCGTCGGAAGATTTTTACTCTAGCAACACTCGGTGGGTCGGCTGGGCACCCCCTGGAGTGGCGCCGCTATAGCGCCGGATATATACCCCTGCCGACCCATCCGCCCCTCAGTTCCTTCTTGCTGGCTACTCCGACAGTGGGGAAGGAGGGCGGGTTTGGAATGGATATGAGCAACACATCTCGAAGAACAATAGTTACAACGGTGAGTAACCGTCTTTTCTTCGTCGAGTGCTTGCTCATATCCATTCCAGTTAGGGGATTCCCAAGCCTTACCTAGGCGGTGGGGTCGGGGTGAGATGTCGCAGAATGCAAAACTGCTGAGCCAAAGGCTGCATCATCTCTGGACTGTTGAACCAGTGCATAATGTGAGGCGAAGGTGTGGACTGAGGACCAGGTAGCTGCGCGACCTATCTCCTGGAAGGGCACGTGAGCAGCAGAAGAAGCCTGAGCCCTGGTGGAAAGTGCAGTGAGGTGGCTTGATGGAACATGGGCCAAGTCACAGCAGGTGCGGATGCACGACTTCACCCAAGATGAAATCCTCTGGGAGGAGAGAGGTAAGCCCTTCATTCGGTCTGCCACTGCAACGAAGAGTTGGGGTGTTTTATGAAAGGGCTTTGTCCGCTCGATATAAAATGTGAGCGCCCTACGGATGTCTAGGGAGTGCAATTGTTGTTCCCTTCGCCATGAGTGTGGCTTCGGAAAGAAGACCGGAAGGGAGATATCCTGGTTGATATGAAAGGCCGACACCACCTTAGGGAGGAAGGCCGGATGTGGTCACAACTGCACCTTGTCCTTGTGAAACACAGTGTACGGTGGGCCCACCGTGAGAGCCTGAAGCTCGGAGACTCGTCTGGCCGATGTAATGGCTACGAGGAAAACTGTCTTCCAGGACAGGTATAGCAGCGAGCAGGTTGCCAGTGGCTTGAATGGGCAGTCATAAGTCAGGTTAGAACCAGGTTGAGGACCCAGGTTTGGGCGGGGTGGCGAATTTGTGGGTATAAGCGCTCCAAGCCCTTGAGGAACCTAGAAACCATAGGGTGCGAGAATACGGAGCAGCCACTCTCCCCTGGGTGGAAGGTAGAGATGGCTGCCAAGTGTACCCTCAATGATGACACCGCCAGGCCCTGCTGTTTGAGAGACCAGAGGTAGTCCAAGATGGAATGGATCGGGGCCTCCGTGGGAGTAACATTGTGCGTTTCACACCAGCAGGAGAAACGCTTCCACTTGGCCAGATATGTTAACCGAGTGGAATGTTTCCTACTACCCAGGAGTACCTGTTGTACCGAGGCAGAGCAAAGTAACTCGGATCGGTTTAGCCACGCAGCAGCCATGCTGTGAGGTGCAGGGATTGCAGGTCTCGGTGGTGAAGTCTGCCGTGATCCTGCGTTATGAGGTTTGGGCGAAGAGGCAGGGGAATCAGGTTGGCTATCGACAGGTCTAGCAACATGATGTACCAGTGCTGCCTGGGCCACACTGGAGCGATCATGATCAGGTGCGCTCTGTCCCTGCGGAGTTTTAGCAGGACCCTGTGAACCAGCGGGAACGGTGGAAAAGCGTACAGCAGATGGCTTGTCCACGGCATCAGAAAAGCATCCGAGATCGAGCCCAGGGAGAAGCTTTGGAATGAGCAGAACATCTGGCACTTCCTGTTCTCGCGAGAAGCGAAGAGGTCTATGCGGGGAGAGCCCCACTTCCGGAAAACGGAATGGATAACGTCCGGACAAATCGACCACTCGTGAGACAGGAAGGATCTGCTGAGGCGATCTGCCAGAGTGTTCCGAACCCCTGGGAGAAAGGACGCTACACCAGGTCTATCGATTGGGCTATGCAGAAGTCCCTGAGCTGGATAGCTTCCTGCAAAGAGGAGAGGACCGTGCTCCTCCCTGCTTGTTTATGTAATACATGGCCGTTGTGTTGTCTGTGAACACTGAGACACAATGGCCTTGTAGGTGCTGCTGAAAACGCCTGGCACGCAAGGCGGACTGCTCTCAGCTCTCGGACATTGATGTGCAAGGCCAGCTCTTGGGCTGACCAAAGGCCCTGAGTGCGAAACTGACCAAGGTGAGCACCCCAGCCGAGAGATGAGGCGTCCATCGTGAGGGACACCAAGGGGTGAGGTGGATGGAACGGCATCCCTGCACACACCAGGGAGGGCGTCGACCACCAGTCGAGGGAGCCTAGGATGCTCGGGGGGATTGTGACGATCATGTCTATGCTGTCTCTGCTCGGGTGGTACACCGAAGCGAGCCATGATTGGAGTGGCCGGAGGCGAAGCCTGGCATGTTTGGTCATGAACGTGCAGGCAGCCATGGGACCCAGAAGACCTAGGCAAGAGCGAGCCGAAGTTGTCGGGAAGTTCCGTAGACCTTGTATAATTGTTACCATCGCCTGAAACCGAGGCTGAGGTAAGCAGGCTCTGGCGAGATTGGAGTCCAGGATGGCTCCATGAATTCTATTCTCTGTGTGGGAATCAGAGTGGATTTCTCTATATTGATCATCAGGCCTAGACGCAAGAATAGGTCCTTGACGATGGCCACATGACGGGTAACTTGGGCCTCGGAGGTCCCTCGAATGAACCAATCGTCTAGATACGGAAAAATGTGTATCCGGCAGCGGCGGAGGGAGGCGGCGACTACAGCCATGCACTTTGTGAATACTCTTGGGGCTGTAGAGAGGCCAAACGGAAGGACCGTAAACTGGAAATGATGACGGTTGGCCACAAACCGGAGGTACCTTCTGTGTGGAGGATAAATGGTGACGTGAAAATACGCGCCCTTCATATCGAGGGCGGCATACCAGTCTCCGGGATCCAAGGATGGGATGACGGTCCCCATGGATACCATGTGGAACTTCAGCGTTATCATGAACTTGTTGAGTTCCCGCAGGCCTAGGATAGATCTGAGACTTCCCTTCGCCTTGGGGATAGGAAATAGTGGGAGTAGAACCCCTTGCCCCTTTCGTCCTTTGGTACATCCTCTATAGCTCCGATGGTGAGGAGCGTCCGCACCTCTTGCAAGAGGAATTGCTTGTGAGAGGGGTCCCTAAAGAGGAACAAGGATGGAGGGTGGGAGGTGGGGGACGAAATAAACTGGAGGCGGTACCCAAGTTCCACCGTGCGTAGGACCCAAAGATTTGAGGTTAGAAGGTACCACGCAGGGAGGAAAAAGGAGAGACGGTTGTAAAAGGGAGGGAATGGATCCTGGGTAATAACTGGTACGCCGTCCTCAGGCGTGCCTTCAAAAGTTAGGCTTTGGCCCCATTGGTGGTTTAGAGGGACCCTGATTTTGGCCCCCTTGGGGTCCTGACTGACGCCTACGACCGCCTCGGCCTCACCTGCTGGCAAAGTCCTGTCTTTGTCTAGGCGCAGGGTAAGGGCGGTGGGGCTGGGGATGGAAAGGCCGGCGCTGAGTCACCGGCGTGTGCATGCCGAGAGAGCGCATAGTGACCCTGCTGTCCTTTAGGCTTTGCAGCCTAGGGTCAGTTTTTTCGGAGAACAGGCCTTTGCCATCGAAGGGCAAGTCCAGTATAGTATGCTGCAGCTCCGGGGGAAGGCTCGACACCTGGAGCCATGAAATGCGCGTCATGGCAACACCCGAGGCCAGAGTCCTGGCAGCGGAGTCAGCTGCATCCAATGAGGCCTAGAGGGAAGTTCTCGCCACTTTCTTCCCTTCTTCCAGGAGGGCAACAAACTCTTGATGGGAGTCCTGAGGAACCAACTCCGTAAATTTGCCCGCCGCCGCCCAGGTGTTGTAATTGTAGCGGCTAAGCAGGACTTGCTGGTTTGCTACGCGGAGTTGTAGGGCCCCTGCCGAGTACACTTTATGGCCCAGTAAGTCCATTCGCCTAGCCTCCTTTGATTTAGGGGCTGGTGCCTGCTGGCCATGGCGTTCCCTCTCATTGATGGACTGGACGACAAGGGAGCAGGGGGTGGATATACATATAGGTACTCGTACCTCCTGGAGGGTACCATGTACTTGCGTTCGACTCCTCTGCCCGCGGGCAGGATAGTGGCTGGAGACTGCCAGATGGTATCCGCATTGGCCTGGATCGTCTGAATGAACGGGAGGGCCACTCTAGTGGGGGCGTCAGCCGACTGAATGTCTATGACCAGATCCTCTATCTCCGAGACTTCCTCCACTTGGAGGTTCATATTGAGTGCCACCCGTCTCAGGAGGTCCTGATGGGCCCTCAAGTCGATTGGAGGAGGGCCCGAGGAGGATATTCCTGCCACCGCCTCATCTGGAGAGGAGGAAGAAGAAAGGCCGGGGACAAGCGGTCCTGCGTGGTCTCGTGCTCCTGGACGACCTCCTGTTCCGGTGGGATCTGGGAGTCCGGTGGCTGAACCAGGGCTTCCTCCATACCGGTCGGAGGACGGCTAACTGTCGCTTCTGGCACCCAGTGCTCTGATGGAACAGAGCGAGATGGGATCACAGGTATGCCTGGGGGCCAGGGTCCTGGGCCTAGGGCTCCTGGAAGACAGTATACCGTGGGCCTATTGTGAGAGCCTGAAGCTCGGAGACTCGTCTGGCCGCTGGAAAGGCTACAGGAAAACTGTCTTCCAGGACAGGTATATCAATGAGCATGTTGACATTGGCTCGAATAGGGCAGTCATAAAACTGGTTAGAACCAGGTTGAAGACCCAGGTTTATGGCGGGGCCCCACTGGGGGGAGGGGTATAAAAACTCCAAGCCCTGAGGAACCAGAAGGAATGGATCGGGACCTCAGCGGGAGAAACATTGCGTGTTTCGGAGCAGCAGGAGAAACACTTCCACTTGGCCAGATACGTTAACCAAGTGGAAGATTTTCTACCACCCCAGAGAATCCTGTAGAACCGAGGCAGAACAACGTAACTTGGATCAGTTTAGCCACGCAGCAGCCCTGCTGTGAGGTGCAGGGATTACAAGTCCGGGTGGTGAAGCTTGCCATGATCCCGCGTCATGGGGTCTGGGCAAAGAGGGCTGGCTACCGACAGGTGTAGCAACGTGGTGTACCAGTGCTGCCCGGGTTACGCTGGAGCGATCACGATCAGGTGCGCTCTGTCCCTGCAGAGTTTTAGCAGGACCCTGTGAACCAGCGGGAACAGTGGAAAAGCGTACAGCAGATGGCTGATCCACGGCCTCAGGAAAAACCTCCAAGACCGAGCCTGGGGAGAGGCCTTGGAATGAGGAGAACTTCTCTCCCTTTTCATTCTCGCGAGAGCGAGGAGGGCTATGCGGGGAAAGTCCCACTTCTGGAAAACGGAATGGATAAAGTCCGGAGGAAACTACCACTTGTGAGACAGGAAGGATCTGCTGAAGCGATCCGCCAGCTGAAACGCCTGGTACACAAGGCAGACTGCTCTCAGCTCTCGGACATTGATATGTAAGGCCAGCTCTTGCGCCGACCGAACGCCGTGAGTGCGAAACTGAGCCAGGTGAGCACCCAGCCAAGAGATGGGGTGTCTGTCATGAGGGACCCCGAGGGGTGAATGGAACAGCATCCCTGGATACACCAGGGAGGGCGCTGACTCCCAGTCAAGGGAGCCTAGGATGCTCGGGGGGAACGAGACGACCATGAGAATGCTATCTCCGCCCGGGTGGCACACCCAGGTGAGCCACGATTGAAGTGGATGGAGGCGAAGCCTGGCATGTTTGGTTACAAACGTGCAGACAGCCATGTGACTCAGGAAACCTAGGCAAGTGCGAGCCAAAGTTGTCGGGAAGGTCCGTAGACCTTGTACAATTGTTACCCTCGCCTGAAACCAAGGCTGAGGTAAGCAGGCTCTGATGAGTCTGGAGTCCAGGACGGCCCCAATGAATTCTATTCCCTGTGTGGGAATCAGAGTGGATTTTTCTATTGATCATCAGGCCTAGACACAGGAATAGGTCCGTGTCGATGCCCACATGACTGGTAACTTGGGCCCAGTGGTCCCTCGAATGAGCGAATCGTCTAGATACGGAGAACGTGTATCCGACGGTGGCGAAGAGAGGCGGCGACTACAGCCATGCACTTTGAATATACTTGGGCTGTATAAAGGCCAACCGGGAGGGCCGTATACTGGAAACGACGGTAGGCCCCAAACCGAGGGTACCTTCTGTGTGGCTCTTGCATGGCCAGAGTCGACGGTGCCGATATCGTCAGTGCCACGGCAGGTATCGGTGTCAGGCGGTCCGACTTAGCATAGTCTTGTGCCTCCTCACCCTTGGGGAGAGGGATCGGTGCCGAGCGGACGTCGGTGCCGGCGACAGCCAGTGTCGAGAGGTCTTGGCGGTACTGGCGCGATCCGGTGCCGAGGGAGCGCTTCTTGAAGACTGTCCAAGCGCTCGGTGCCGAGGAGTAAGAGCTGCCTCTCTCAGGAGCTGCTTGAGACGAAAGTCCCGCTCCTTTTATGTTCTCAGCTTAAAGGCCTTACAAATGCAGCACTTATCTGTTAGGTGAGATTCCCCGAGGCACTTAAGACAGGAGTTGAGGGGATCTCTTGTCGGCATCGGCTTGTGGCAGGCCGAGCACGGTTTGAAACCCAGTGAACCAGGCACAGACCCCGGCACCGGGTGCAGGGAAGGGGATAATCCCCGAACCCCTCTGAACTATATACATTAACTATACTTCAAACGAATAACGTTAACTACAACTATATAAATCTGAACCATATACACAAGAATTAACGAGAGAACTACGAGTAGCTAGGGAAGTGGAGGTCAGCTAAACCGCGCTCCACTATTCCAACGACCGACATGGGTGGTAAGAAGGAACTGAGGGGCGGATGGGTCAGCAGGGGTATATATCCGGCGCTATAGCGGCGCCACTCCAGGGGGTGCCCAGCCGACCCACCGAGTGTTGCTAGGGTAAAAATGTTCTGACGAACGTGCACGCGGCGTGCACACACCTAAGTGGAATCGATATGAGCAAGCACTCGAAGAACCACCTTTGTGTCTCCCAGCTGACAGATGGAGGCAGGGTCATCACATTTATCACATACCTACTAGCCAGGGCTTGGTATAGGAGATGGGGCTGTCTCTGGACCCTACTGGTGGTTTCCTGGTAGGAATCCCAACACTCTCCGGGCTTGGCTATACTTGCAAGTTGCAGCGCTGGTGGAGGCTTTCCAGCGCTGCAATTATTCTCCGTCCACACTTGCAAGGTACATCCAGCGCTGCAACTCCCTGGCTGCAGCGCTGGCTGTACACCCGGTCGGGTTGGGGTGTAGCGATTGCAGTGCTGGTGATCCAGCGCTGCTCATCAGGTGTGGACAGACACCAGCGCTTTAATTGGCCTCCAGGGAATAAGGAGATATCCCAGAATTCCTGTTCAGCCACTCTGCTCATCAGTTTGCACTCTACTGCTCTGGCCTCAGGTGATCCGCCCTTTAAATGCCCCGGGAATTTTAAAAATCCCCTTCCTGTTTGCTGCAGCCAGGTGTGGAGTGCAATCAGTTAATCTTTCCTGGTGACCATGCCTCCACGCGGCAAACGAGCCCCAGCATGGAGCAATGGCGAGTTGCTGGACCTCATTAGTGTTTGGGGGGAGGAAGCTGTGCAGTCCCAGCTGCGCTCCAGCCGTAGGAATTATGATATCTTTGAGCAGGTATCAAGGTCCATGCTGGATAGGGGCCATGATCGGGACGCGCTGCAATGCAGGGTTAAAGTAAAGGAGCTGCGGAGTGCCTATTACAAAGCCCGCGAGGGGAACCGCCACTCTGGCGCTGCCCCCATGACCTGCCGTTTTTACAGGGAGATGGACGCGATACTTGGGAGTGACCCCACTGCCAATCCGAGGACCACGATGGACACTTCTGAGCAGGGTGGGGGACAGGAGCAGCAGGAGGAGGAGGCAGCGGCGGGGGGGTGGAGGAAACCGCGAGTGAAGCTACTGGGATGGGGGAAGACACCCCAGAGTCCCAGGAGGCATGCAGCCAGGAGCTCTTCTCAAGCCAGGAGGAAGGAAGCCAATCGCAGCCGCCAGCAGTTGCTGAAGGACAAGCAGAGGAGCAAGTTACCGGTAAGCGGCTTTTATTTTCAGGGTGGAAATGTTTCGGGAGAGGAGGGGGGGTTAGGGCTGCATGCATGCATGCCTAGATGTGGAATAGCCCATTGATGTGGTCTATCACGTCGCGGTAATCGGCTGCAGTAATCTCCTCAAAAGTTTCAGCCAGAGCGTGGGCAATGTGCCTGCGCAGGTTTATAGGGAGAGCCACTGTGGTCCTTGTCCCAGTCAGGCTAACGCGTCCGTGCCACTGTGCCGCGAGGGGTGGGGGGACCATTGCTGCACACAGGCAAGCTGCATAGGGGCCAGGGCGGAATCCGCATTGCTGTAGAAGACCTTCCCGCTCTTCCCTGGTGACACGCAGCAGGGAGATATCTTCCAGGAGTAACTGTTAGTGCAGATCCCCCCTGCAGCTGTTTGCTGTCCCCAACGCACAGAAACCCCTGCACAGCCCTGAAGCAATCAGTACCCCTTACTCACCATTTCGTGGCTCCTGTTGTTTTATGTGTGCTCTTATTTGTTATGGAAAAAGTATGCTAAAGTGAAGACTGTGTGTGGAAATCACTGTCTGGATGAGATAATTAACAATGCTACCCTGTTAACTGTTGCCATTTTTGCCTTCCAAAAGTGACCTTGACTGCTGGACTGCCCAGATCTACCACAGCACAGAGACTACAGAATCTGAGGAAAAAGCCGTGAAAAACCAAGGAAGACATGCTGAAAAAAGACGGTTACTCACCTGTAGTAACTGTTGTTCTTCGAGATGTGTTGCTCCTATCCATTCCAGTTAGGTGTGCGCGCCGCGCGTGCACGGCATCTCGGAACTTTTTACCCTAGCAACCCCGGCGGGCCGGCTGGCGCCCCCTGGAGTGGCGCCGCTATGGTGCCCATTATATACCTCAGCCGGCCCGTCCGCTCCTCAGTTCCTTCTTGCCGGCTACTCCGACAGTGGGGAAGGAGGGCGGGTCTGGAATGGATAGGAGCAACACATCTCGAAGAACAACAGTTACTACAGGTGAGTAACCGTCTTTTCTTCTTCGAGTGATTGCTCCTATGCATTCCAGTTAGGTGATTCCCAAGCCTTACCTAGGCGGTGGGGTCGGAGTGAGACGTGGCGGAATGTAATACCGCGGAGCCGAAGGCTGCGTCGTCTCGAGACTGTTGCACCAACGCGTAGTGGGAGGCGAAGGTGTGGACCGAAGACCAGGTGGCCGCTCGACAGATGTCCTGGAGTGGAACATTGGCCAGGAAGGCGGCCGATGAGGTGTGCGCCCTTGTCGAGTGAGCGGTGAGGCGGCATGGCGGCACGCGAGCAAGCTCGTAGCAGGTCCGAATACACGCAGTGACCCAGGACGAAATTCTCTGGGAGGAGACCGGCTCACCCTTCATGCGGTCGGCGACTGCCACAAACAGCTGGGTCGAACGCCGGAAAGGCTTCGTCCGCTCGATGTAAAAGGCAAGCGCTCTGCGGACGTCCAGGGTGTGAAGCTGCTGTTCCCGGGGCGAGGTATGCGGCTTCGGGAAGAAGACCGGGAGGAAGATCTCCTGGTTGAGGTGGAAGGCCGATACCACCTTGGGGAGGAAGGCCGGATGCGGTCGAAGCTGTACCTTGTCTGCATGGAAGACGGTGTAAGGTGGACACACCGTTAGTGCACGAAGCTCAGAGACTCGTCTCGCGGATGTAATGGCGACGAGGAAAGCCGTCTTCCAGGAGAGGTAGAGCAGGGAGCACGTGGCCAAGGGCTCGAAGGGGGGACCCATCAGCTTGGCCAGGACGAGGTTCAAATCCCAGGTCGGGGCAGGACGCCGCACCTGCGGGTACAAGCGGTCCAGGCCTTTAAGGAAGCGGGAAACCATCTGGTTGGAGAAGATGGACCGACCTTCCAGCGATGGACGAAAGGCGGACACTGCTGCCAGGTGAACCCTCAATGAGGAGACTGCAAGACCTTGCTCCTTAAGGTACCACAGGTAGTCGAGGATGGTAGGTACCGGAACTACGAATGGATTCAGACTTCGCTGATCGCACCAAAGCGCGAACCTCTTCCATTTCGCGAGGTAAGTGGAGCGAGTGGAAGGCTTTCGACTCTCAAGCAGGACTTGCTGAACTGCCGCGGAACAGTCCCTCTCCGCGTGGGTCAACCACTCAGGTACCAAGCTATAAGATGGAGGGACTGCAGGTTCGGATGGCGGAGTCTGCCGAAGTCCTGGGTGATGAGGTCCGGCCAAGACGGAAGGGGGATGGGTTCCCGAACGGAGAGCTCGAGCAGCAGGGTGTACCAGTGCTGCCTCGGCCAGGCCGGCGCTATGAATATGACGTGGGCTCTGTCCCCCCGAAGCTTCAGGAGCACTCGGTGCACGAGCGGGAACGGAGGGAAGGCGTAGAGGAGGCGATCCGTCCAGGGGTAGAGGAAGGCGTCGGACAGGGAGCCTGGCGAGCGACCTTGGAATGAACAAAACAGGTGACACTTCCTGTTCTCCCTGGAGGCGAATAGGTCTATCTGGGGAAATTCCCACCTCCAGAAGATTGTGTGGATGACATCTGGACGGAGGGACCACTCGTGGGAGAGGAACGACCTGCTGAGACGGTCGGCCAGCGTGTTCTGCACTCCCGGAAGAAAAGACGCTTGCAGGTGAATGGAGTGGGTCACGCAGAAATCCCACAGGAGCATCGCCTCCCTGCAGAGGGGGGAGGAGCGTGCTCCGCCCTGTTTGTTCACGTAGAACATTGCTGTCGTATTGTCCGTGAACACTGTCACACATCGGCCTTGCAGGTGGGGGCAGAAAGTTCGGCAGGCTAGACGGATCGCTCGCAGCTCGCGGACATTGATATGCAGGGCGAGCTCTTGGGTCGACCAGAGGCCTTGGGTGTGGAGATCGCCCAGGTGAGCCCCCCAACCGAGCGCCGAGGCGTCCGTGGTGAGCGTGGCGGACGGGCGCGGAGGGTGGAACGGGACCCCGGCACACACGATCTCCGGGTCGAGCCACCATCGGAGGGACTCGAGGGTCGCTCTGGAGACTGTCACCACCATATCGATCGGGTCCCGGTGCGGCCGGTACACCGACGCGAGCCAGGCCTGGAATGGGCGGAGGTGGAGCCGCGCGTACGCAGTCACATACGTGCATGCCGCCATGTGGCCCAGGAGGCGGAGGCAGGAGCGCACCGTCGTGGTCGGGAAGGTGACTAGGTCCATGATGAAGGCGACCATTGTCTGGTGGCGGGCGCGAGGGAGACAGGCCATGGCTATGGTGGAGTCGAGGACCGCTCCGATGAACTCCACGCGCTGAGAAGGAATCAAAGTGGACTTCTCGGTGTTGATGAGGAGGCTGAGCCTCCGGAAGAGGGACCGGATCTCCGCCATTTGGCCCATCACGAGTTGTCGAGATTGTCCGCGAACCAGCCAGTCGTCTAGATACGGGTATACGTGGATCTGACGACGGCGGAGGGCTGCGGCGACCACCGCCATGCATTTGGTAAAGACCCTTGGTGCGGTGGAGAGACCGAACGGCAACACAGCAAACTGGTAGTGGGTGTTGCCGACCACAAATCGGAGGTAACGTCGATGAGGAGGATAGATGGCGACATGGAAGTAAGCGTCCTTCATGTCGAGGGCGGCAAACCAATCTCCCGGATCCAGAGAGGGAATGATGGTCCCCAAGGTGACCATGCGAAACTTGGGCTTGAGCAGGTACTTGTTCAGCTCGCGAAGGTCCAGGATAGGACGTAGCCCGCCTTTCGCCTTGGGGATGAGAAAATAACGGGAGTAGAATCCCCTGCCCCTCCTGTCTTGAGGCACTGCTTCTATGGCACCCACGCTCAACAGAGTCTGGACCTCTTGTAAGAGGACTTGCTCGTGAGAGGGGTCCCTGAAGAGGGACAGGGAGGGTGGGTGGGAAGGCAGGGGCGAAACAAATTGCAGGCGGTATCCCGACTGGACTGTTTGCAGCACCCAGTTGTCCGTTGTTAATTGGGACCACGCCGAAAAGAAATGGGAAAGGCGGTTGTAAAATAAGGGGGTAGGATCCGGTAGGGAGAGAGATGGGCCATCCTCGAGCGTCCCATCAAAAAGCAGGCTTGGCCCCCTGGGGGGCCTTGGACGAGGCCTGCCCCTGGTTTCTCCGATTGCCTGACGGACGACGGCGGTTCTGAGCCAGTCGCCGGCTGACATATGGCCGATAGCGCTGTTGGTAGCGGGAGGGTTGCGGCCGGAAGGGCCTGCGCTGCGTCGCCGGCGTGTGCATCCCAAGCGTACGGATGGCGATGCGACCGTCCTTCAGGGTCTGGATCCGAGAATCCGTCTTCTCGGAAAACAGACCCTGGGTGTCGAAGGGGAGGTCCTGGAGGGTATACTGCACCTCCGGCGGCAGGGTGGAGGATTGCAGCCAGGAGATGCGCCTCATCGTCACGCCGGATGCCAAGGTCCGAGCCCCGGAGTCCGCGGCGTCGAGGGCGGCCGTGATAGAGGACCTGGAGGACTTCCTTCCCTCGTCCAACAAGGCCGAGAACTCCTGGCGGGATGTTGATGGCAGGAGCTCCATGAACTTCGCCAGGGACGTCAGGATGTCGAAGACGTACCTGGCGAGGAGGACCATGATGTTTGCGATCCGCATTTGTAAGCCCCCTGCGGAGTAGACCTTACGGCCGAGCAGGTCCATGCGTCGGGCGTCCTTGGACTTGGGCGCAGGGGCCGGTTGGCCGTGCCTCTCGCGGTCGTTGACGGATTGAACGACCAGGGAGTCCGGGGTTGGGTGGGAGTAGAGGTACTCATAGCCCGTTGGGGGGGCTGAGTACTTACGCTCGACCCCGCGTGCTGTGGGTTGAATGGAAGCGGGGGTCTGCCAGAGCGTAGTGGCGTTTTTCTGAATTGTCCGTACAAAGGGCAACGCCACGCGGACGGGAGCGTCCGCACCCACCACATTGGTGATCGGGTCCTCGTCCTCTTGGACCTCCGCGACGGGGAGACCCATGGCCGTCGCCACTCGGCGAAGCAGGTCCTGGAAGGCCCGAAGGTCAATGGGCGGGGGTTCGTTGGCCGCAGCACCTGCCACAGCCTCGTCCGGCGAGGATGATGAAGAAATGCCCTGCACAATTGGCTCCGGCGCCGGGGCTGTTGGTTGAGCCTCCGCTGAGTCGTGCGGAGTGGCTGATTGGCGGTCCGGAGGAGCAGAGGGCTCGTGCGGAGGAGAGGAAGGCGGCCGGCTAACTGTCGCCTCGGGGACCCTGGTCCCGGTGGTCACATCCCGCGGAGGGAATGGGATGCCCTGCTCCTCATGATGCCCCCAGGGGACCCAGTAGCCCCACTGTTCATGATGGAGTCCTTGCGGGGTCGGCAACCGGTGGGCGGTACCATCCGCACCGGAGGCCAGCGATGCTGGGCGGGATGGCCAAGGCGGTGCCGAGGCGCCGAGGGATTGAGCCGCTGAAGACGGGAGTCGCTCTGTCGACGGCGCCGAGGGTCGATACGTGTATCGCCGGCGGGACGGCGATCGCGACCGTCGGCTACCGCGGTGCCGGGAGCTCGACCGGTGCCGGGAGCTCGACCGGGACCGGGATCTGCGGTGCTGGGAATGACTACGAGAGTCGCGGTGCCGTGAACGGTGCCGGGATGGAGACCTCCGGCGGTACCGACGGTACGGTGACCGGGACCTGGATCGGTGCCGGGAGTGCGACCGGTAGCGAGATTGAGAGCGGTACCGGGACTCAGACCGGCGTCGGGATGGTGCTCGGTGCCGTGATGAGGAGCGGCGTCGAGATCCCGAACGACGGGACGGCGACCTGCGCCGGGACCGGGAACGGGATCGGGAGCGCGTTCCGTGCCGTTCGCCCAGAGAGGGGGGCCGTGTCATTCTGGCTGGTTTCCCCACTGAGACGACAGCCCGCACCGGCGGTGCCGGGGGCCGGAGGCTCGGTGCCTCTATGAGCCGGATCAGCTCACGCGCGGAGGAGAATGTCTCCGGCGTCGATGGCAGCCTTGGCTCAACCACAGTCGGTGCTGGGGAGCGTGGTGGTGCCGGACTCGACGGCGCTTGCGGTGCCGGAGTCGAGGGCCCAGGGCACGCTTTACGCACGGCCGCAGCCACTTGCGCGGCGTCCTCCGTGCGGGCCTTTGCCACTGCTTGCGCCAGCTGTTGCTTGGCGGAAGGCGAAAGCGAGCGGTGCCGGGTCTTCTTAGTCGCCGGCTTAGGTACCGGGGCCGCGGTGCCGGAACGGCTCGGTGCCGCGGGTGCACTCTGCACCGATGAAGCCCTCGGTGCCGGCGCGGACGGTGCCGGGGGTTGGAGGGACGCCTCCATAAGGAGCTGTTTTAAGCGAATGTCTCGCTCCTTACGGGTCCGCGGCTTGAATGCTGAACAAATAGCACACTTGTCCGTGCGATGTCCTTCGCCCAGGCAACGGAGGCAGGAGCTGTGAGGGTCACCAACCGGCATAGGCCTCTGGCACGCTGCGCAGGGCTTAAAGCCCGGTGCCTTGGGCATGAGCCCGCACCGGGGAAGGGAAGGGAGGAAATACCCCCCTTATCCTTACCTAAAACACTAACTAACTAACTACTGAACTAACTATACTAACACTAAACGAACTATGTACAACAAGAAGTAGCGAGAGCTAGGGTTGTGGAGGACAGAGAGCACTCCACAGTTCCAACTGGCCGTCACGGGTGGTAAGAAGGAACTGAGGAGCGGACGGGCCGGCTGAGGTATATAATGGGCGCCATAGCGGCGCCACTCCAGGGGGCGCCAGCCGGCCCGCTGGGGTTGCTAGGGTAAAAAGTTCCGAGATGCCGTGCACGCGCGGCGCGCACACCTAACTGGAATGCATAGGAGCAATCACTCGAAGAAGAACAGTTATTAATCACTCTGCTAGAGAGAGTAAACATCTGCAGGAGTGGAAAGAAAGGGAAAGCAGGATCCGCCAGAGATATTGGCAGAGAAATGCTGTGGCAAAGAGGACAAGCACAAAGCAGCTGCTAGGCATCCTGGCACGCCAAGCGGACTCTCTCCAGGCACTCGTAGCCATGCAGGCAGAGCAGTCCCGTGCTGCCCCACAGCCCCCCCCGTCCCAAATTTTATTCTCTTCTGCCCCAATGTCAGCTCCAAACCCCCTTCCCCAGCATCCAGGTTCTTACCACCACCAGCTGCCTCCAACACCTGTACGTTCACCAACCAGCCCTGAGAACTACGACCCTTACCCTCTGCACTCAACCCCCATCACCATGCAGTATATGCACCCTGAAGTGCAGCAGCCATTGCACAGCACTCCAGACAGAACATATGCAAACTTGTGACTGTACAGTTCACCAACCCACCCCCCTGACGTTTTAGGTTCCTGAAATGTTGAGTGTCTGTCAATGAAGTTTTTTTCTTTTCAATAAAATAAATCTTGGCTTTGAAAACAGTCTTTATTATTGCAGATAGTGAAAGATACCTTATCCCGTAAAGAAACAGTCACTGCAAATCATGTTAGGGATAATAGAATCCTAACAGTGTAACCACTGCACTTCACTCCCATGCAAGGCAGCAAACATTACTGTTGGCTTTCAGCCTCAAATTCTTCCCTCAAGGCATCCCTAATCCTTGTAGCCCTGTGCTGGGCCTCTCTAATAGCCCTGCTCTCTGGCTGTGCAAATTCAGCCTCCAGGACTTGAACCTCGGTGGTCCATGCCTGACTGAATGTTTCACCTTTCCCTTCACAAATATTATGGAGGGTACAGCATGCGGATATAACCGCGGGGATGCTGCTTTCCCCCAAGTCTAGCTTCCCATACAGGGACCTCCAGCGGGCTTTTAAACGCCCAAAAGCATACTCCACAGTCATTCGGCACTGGCTCAGCCTGTAGTTGAACCGGTCCTTGCTCCTGTCAAGCTTCCCTGTATAGGGTTTAATGAGCCAAGGCAGTAACGGGTAAGCGGGGTCTCCAAGGATCACAATGGGCATTTCGACGTCCCCTACTGTGATCTTCCTGTCTGGGAAATAAGTCCCTGCCTGCATCTTCCTGAACAGGCCACTGTTCCGAAAGATGCGTGCATCATGCACACTTCCAGGCCAGCCTGTGTAAATGTCAATGAAATGCCCACGGTGTTCCACAAGCGCCTGGAGAACCATAGAGAAATACCCCTTCCGATTAACGTACTCTGATGCTAGGTGGGGGGGGGGTGCCAGAATAGGAATATGCATCCCATCTATCGCCCCTCCACAGTTAGGGAAACCCATTTGTGAAAAGCCATCCACAATGTCCTGCACGTTCCCCAGAGTCACGGTCCTTCTTAGCAGGATGCGATTAATTGCCCTGCAAACTTGCATCAACACGATTCCAACGGTCGACTTTCCCACTCCAAACTGGTTCCCGACTGACCGGTAGCTGTCTGGAGTTGCCAGCTTCCAGATAGCAATAGCCACCCGCTTTTCCACCGTCAGGGCAGCTCTCAATCTCGTGTCCTTGCGCCGCAGGGTGGGGGCGAGCTCAGCACACAGTCCCATGAAAGTGGCTTTTCTCATACGAAAGTTCTGCAGCCACTGCTCGTCATCCCAGACTTCCATGACGATGTGATCCCACCACTCAGTGCTTGTTTCCCGAGCCCAAAAGCGGCGTTCAACGGTGCTGAGCATTTCCGTGAATGCCACAAGCAATGTAGTGTCACACGCGGCAGGTGACTCGATATCGATATCATCGTCGGACTCCTCACTGTCACTTTGGAGCTGAAGGAATAGCTCAACTGCCAAACGTGTTGTGCTGGCGACACTCATCAGCACAGTCCTCAGCAGCTCGGGCTCCATTTCCCACAGAAATCGCGATTCACAGAGAGTAAAAAACAGAAAGAGACTCACAATGGCGCCAAACGTGGCCGGAAAAAATGTGAATGCTGGGATGTGAAGCGATGCACCACGGGACGTTGGGACAGGAAGCGGAATGACCTGCACCCTTCCGTCCCCTTCCCACAACCCACAGCGCCAAAATGGGACGAGGTGCTCTGTGGGATAGCTGCTCACAATGCACCTCTCAATACAGCGCTGCAAATGCTGCAAGTGTGGCCACACTGCAGCGCTGGTAGCTGTCAGTGTGGCCACACACCAGCGCTGTCCCTATACAGCAGCACGACCAGCGCTGTAACTCCCAGCGCTGCAACTTGCAAGTGTAGCCAAGCCCTCCAAATAAAATATATGGAAGAAAGGGGAAATCAATAGTAAAGAATAGAAGTTAGAAGGTCAGAATTGTAGAAAATTGGTAAGGGAAGCTATCAGAAACCAATGGCCAATTTATGAAAATAAGAAGGAAGTTTTTAAAAAGCACATTAAGTACAAAATTAATCCCTAACAATGGTAATGGTAAATTACTAGATGGAAATGGCAGAATTATCAAAATAATGCAGAAGAGGTAAAAGTGTTCAATAAATATTTCTCTCCTGGATTTGGAGAAAAACAGATGATGTAAGTCATATAAGATGTTGACGACGACAGTCTTTCCATCCCAACAATAACTCACGAGGATGTTAAACAGCAGCTATTACAGTTAGACATGTTTAAATAAGCAGGTCCAGATAACTTGTATCCAAGAGTTTTGAAAGACCTGGTGGAGGAGTGTGGAGGACTGTTAATGGTGATTTTAATCAGCACTTGGAACTGGGGAAATTCCAGAAGACTGGAATAAAGCTAATGCTGTGCCAATATTAAGAAGTGTAAAAGAGATGACCCACCTAGTTACAAGAGTGTTCATCTGATACTGGGCAAGATAATGGAGCAGCGAATATGGATTTAATTAATAAAGAATGAAAGGAGGGAATATAATTAGTACCCATGAACAAAGGTTCAGAGACAACAGATCCAATCAAACTAATGGGATATCCTTATTGCATGAGATCAAAAGTTTGGTTGCAACTAATAGTATTGATGTAATATACCTAGACTTCTGTAAGGCATATGACTTGGTTCAGCACAACATTTTGACTAGAAAACTAGAAAGATACAAAATAAACACAACATACATTAAATAGATTGAAAACGATGATTGTAAATGGGGAACCATGGTTGAGTAGATTCCTTTCTAGGGGGTTCCCACAAGGATTGGTTCTTGGCCCTCTGCTATTTAACATTCTTATCAAGGACGTGGAAGAGAATATAAAATCATCACTGATAAAGTTTGCAGTTGCCACAAAGATCGGGGTTGATGGTAACTAATGAAGTGTCAGTAGGTTCAGGCTCCGGCACTGGGAGGTGGGAAGTTTTCCCAGCCCTGGCTGGAGGGTTATTTCCTGTTCCACAAAGACGGGAAGTTCCATTCCCAACACCTGTGCCTTGAAATTAGGCCCTGACACTACACCCCACATTCAGCATAGTGGTATGATTATCAAATTATTAGGACATAAATTATGATGCATTTTGTGCAAGATGCGTCATGTTCAGTGTCAATGGAAAAGGAGCATGGGGGGTTGGATGGGGCATGACCCCCGGGGGGGGGCATGACCCCCTTGTGAGGTGAGGAGGAGGGAACCTGTTGTTAATATTTTGGCAGCTCATCACTAGCTCCCACCCTCCTATACATTTATTGCTTCTCTCCCTCCAAGCAGAACCCACCACCAGCTCCCTGAGAATCCCTTACCTGAGCCAGCTCCATTGCAGCCATTTCCTTCCCCCTGGGAGAAGGGGATGATCTGGAGCAAAACATGGACGTTATTCTGTAACCTGCCAGGGCGAGAAGGACAATGTGAGAGAATTCAGACAGGGTTTCTGTCCTTTCCACATGTCGATTCCCCCCAGCATTGTTCCCTGCTAATGGACATTCTAGGTTCTGCCACACTGTGAAGCACAGAGTGACCTTATCCCAGTACAGGCCTAGCCACCTCCTACCAGGGTGTGACCCTCTGACACATGGTGAAACCCTCCCAGGAGCAGAGTCTCTCTGTTACACTTATCATGTTTGCGGGCGATACCAAGCTGGGAGGGGTTGCAAGTACTTTGGAGGATAGAACTGAAATTCAAAATCATCTGGACACACTGGAGAAATGGTCTGAAGTAAATAGGATGAAATTCAATAAGGACAAATCCAAAGTGCTTCATTTAGGAAGGAACAATCAGTTGCACATGTACAAAATGGGAAATAACTGCCTAGGAAGGAGTGCAGCAGAAAGGGATCTGGGGGTCATAGTGGATCACAAGCTAAATAGGAGTCAACAGTGTTGCAAAAAAGCAAGTATCATTTTGGGATGTATTAGCAGGAGTATTGTAAGCAAGACACGAGAAGTAATTCTTCTGCTCTACTGTGCGCTGATTAGGTCTCAACTGGAGTAATGTGTCCAGTTCTGGGGGCCACATTTCAGGAAAGATGTGGACAAATTAGAGAAAGTCCAGAGAAGGGCAACAAAAATGATTAAAGATCTAGAAAACATCACCTATGAGGGAAGATTGAAAAAACTGGGGAAGACTCAGAGGGGACACGATCACAGTTTTCAAGTACATAAAAGGTTGTTACAAAGATGCGGGAGAAAAATTGTTGTTCTTAACCTCAGGGGATAGGACAAGAAGCAATGGATTTAAATTGCAGCAAAGGCGGTTTAGGATGGAGATTAGGAAAAAAAACTTCCTAACTGTCAGAGTGGTTAAGCATTGGAATAAATTGCCCAGGGAGGTTGTGGAATCTCCATCACAGGGGATATTTAAGAGCAGGCTGGACAAACACCTGTCAGGGATTGTCTAGATAATACTGAGTCCTGCCTTGAGGGCAGGGGACTGGCCTAGATGACCTCTCGAGGCCCCTTCCAGTTCTATAATTCTAAGAACCAAAAGCCAGAGAAGAGCAGAATCAAAGGAGTCACTCTGGGGATTCTCCCTGTCACTGTCCCCAAGGCAGCTCTCTCAGGTTTACAAAGCTGTTTGATGCTCTATCCAGTCTCTCCTGGCAGTGCCCCCTTCATGGGCTGGGCCTAGTTTTAGCCTTTGGGAAGCGTGACCCCGGGGGCTCTGAGACTGGGCCTTCTTGCCGCAGCACATCTTGTTCCTTTCTGTGGCTCCCCAGTGAGTCCCAATGAGTAGATACTCCTCATACAGACTGTGAACATAAGAGCTGCCCACTGCATCAGAGCAATGGTCCATCTAGCTCAGTGGCCAATGCCAGGTGCCCCAAAGGGAATGAACAGAACAGTGATCCATCCCCCGTCACCCATTCCCAGCTTCCGGCAAACGGAGGCTAGAGACACCATCCCTGCCCAGCCTGCCTGTGACACTGGCAGATGAGGTGTTAGCTCTTGCAAAAGCCCCCATGTCTTCATTGAACATGGACAAACACACAGTGGAATCAGTCTGACTCACCTGTGTTAGTATTGTTAAAACAGTTATTAGGATTATAAGAACATGTTTAGACTTTATTGAATGCTTTACTGAGTTGCTGCCTGGGTTAACATCTGACTAGTTGCATTGTGAGCCTCTGTGGCTCTGTAAATCACCACACAGGAGAGAGACTTTACCTAGGTGAAGTGCTGATTGACAGCCAAATGCATTACACCCTGCCTGGCAGGAAAGGTCCATCCACACCAGAGAGACTATTATGGGATGTTAAAGAAGACACAAGGCTGTTGTTGTGCTCTTGACTTCCCATTAGCTGAGTTTCTAGCTCAGAGCACATGGCAGGAAGGGGATGAAAAACCCCATGCAGAAGGAACTGATTATCTGTATGCTGCTTGGACTCTGGGGGGCAAAGTTTCTAGGCATAAGCATGAGATCCCCAGCTGCTTAGCCGGGGTTAGTCCTAAAGAATATGCAGAGCTTGCTTATTATAGAAGCTTCTATTACCTTTGAAATTTAAGACTGTAATTTGTCTGCATCTGGATGATTAGCTGCTGTGATAGGGCAAGGCCAGATGGCTATAGGAAAGTAGTGAGAAACAGGTATGTTAGCCCCAGGCTAAACAAATCCCTGTTACCATGGTAACCAAACGACAGTTGCTCCAGGTTAATCAAGACACCTGGGGCCAATTAACATCCTTCCAGAAAGCCGTGGAGACAGCTAGGTTGATTGGGACCCCTGAAGCCAATCAGGGGCTGGCTGAAACTAGTTAAAGAGCTCCCAGTTAGGCAGGTGGGTGTGCAGAACAGGAGCTGTGGGAGCGACTGAGCAGTACACACCAGATCAGGCACAAGGAAGGAAGCCCTGAGGTAAGGGTGAAGTGGAGCCTGAGGAAGTGGGGCTGCTGTGGGGAAGTAGAACAGGGAATTGTATGTGTCCTGTTTCTAAAAGGTCAGATACCACAGCTGATACTATTAGGGTCCCTGGGCTGGAACCTAGAACAGAGGGGGGTCCTGGGCTCCCCCCTTTGCTCCCCTGATTAATCACTGAGACTGGGAGACAACAGAGACTGTGCAAGGGAGGGTAGCTTTGCCTCCCGTCCCTCGCTGGCTTACGATGAAAATGGCTCAGTGGGCTGTGACCCTTGTCCCTAGAGAGAAGGGCTACGTGGAGGGTCACAGTGAGCCTCTGAGGCTAGCGAAATCCACCAGGAAATGCAGGGCCCATGGAGACAAGGACAGAGCTTTGTCACACTGCTTTAACTTTGTAAACAACTCTCATTTCCTTTCAAATAAATCTTAATACAGGTTGTGACAGGACTGGCTACAAGTGTTGTCTTTGTTGGGAGATCTAAGAGTCATTTGACCTACGGAAGTGACTGGTCCTTTGGGACTGGCAGTAACCTGAACATTGCGGTGATTCGTGGGGTAAGGCAGGGGTTCTCAACCAGGGGTCTGGGGCCCCCGGGGGGGCCGTGAGCAGCTTTCAGGGGGCTGCCAAGCAAGGCCGGCATTAGACTCGCTGAGGCCCAGGGCAGAAAGCTGAAGTCCCAGCGCATGGGGCTGAAGTCTGGGCCCCTGAGCCCCACCCCCAGGGCTGAAGCCAAAGCCGAAGCAATGTAGCTTTGTGGGGGTCTGGGGCCCCAGGAAGTTGCTCTGTTTGCTACACCTAACACCAGCCTTGGCTGTGATGTTATATTAATAACCAGTGACTGTATAAGCAGCAAAGAATCCTGTGGCACCTTATAGACTAACAGACGTTTTGCAGCATGAGCTTTCGTGGCTGAATACCCACTTCTTCGGATGCAAGTAGTGGAAATTTCCTGGGGCAGGTATATATAAGCAAGCAAGAAGCAAGCTAGAGATAACAAGGTTAGATCAATCAGGGAGGATGAGGCCCTGTTCTAGCAGATGAGGTGTGAAAACCAAGGGAGGAGAAACTGGTTCTGTAATTGGCAAGCCATTCACAGTCTTTGTTTAATCCTGAGCTGATGGTGTCAAATTTGCAGATGAACTGGAGCTCAGCAGTTTCTCTTTGAAGTCTGGTCCTAAAGTTTTTTTGCTGCAGGATGGCCACCTTAAGATCTGCTATTGTGTGGCCAGGGAGGTTGAAGTGTTCTCCTACAGGTTTTTGTATATTGCCATTCCTAATGTCTGATTTGTGACCATTTATCCTTTTCCTTAGATATGTGACTCTATAGTTCATTGGTGCAACCACTTATATATTTGCAGCAAATGTTGTACAACGGTTGTCGTGTAAGGTGCCTATGAAAAGGTTATAATTTGCTGCTGCTGATGATACTACCTGTGTGGGTGTATCATTTTTGCAGTTAAAGTTAGGAATATTGGCTACATTCTTGTACATCAATGTGTTTTGATTCTGAAGTAGCCTTAGTAAAGCATTAGGTCAGCTTCTTCAGAAAGGAATTTGCAAATCAAGTGCCCAATCAAGAAACACTTAAAGGACCTTGGGGAAACTCCAATGCACATACCCTGGTGGGCTGGTCCAGTTTCTTTACCTGCCACGTCCGCGGGTTCGGCCGATTGCAGCTCCCACTGGCCGCGGTCTGCCGTCGCAGGCCAATGGGGGATGCAGGAAGCGGCGCAGGCTGAAGGATGTGCTGCTGCCACTTCCCACCGCCTCCATTGGCCTGGAGTGACAAACTGTGTCCAGTGGGAGCTAAACGTGCCAACGTGGCAGGTAAACAAACTTGCCCGGCCTGCCAGGGTGCTTACCCTGGTGAGCCACGTGCCAAAGGTTGCTGATCCCTGAGCTAAAATATTTAAGAGACAAGTCAGTTGAAAATATAGTGGTGCAAGAACAAAGTAACATCGCTTCCCATTGTTACACAGCTTCCAGCTGCTTTAGGCTGCAATCCCCTGTCGTTAACATGGTTATTGGGCTGAAATCTCCCCACGGCCCGTCAGAGACAGACACGTACCTGTGTCGCTCCCCAGCTCGCGTTGCAGCGTCTCTAGGGGAAGGAGAAGATGGGAGAGGTGAGAATTCAGGCCCTCACATTCATGGAGAAACCCCCATTGCTTATTAATGGAACTGCTGTTAACGACGAGATGGTGACAGAGATCAGAGGCCGATAACGCAGCCGCTGCAGGCAGAGCCAGCCCCACAGGGCTGCTCCATGGGGAAGGGTGACTCGCTGAGCTGGGCTGTGAGATGGAGCCCAGGATCAGTGACGTCACTAGAGTCCTCGACTCCTCCCAAGGGTCAGGGTCGCTCTAACCAGAGGAGACGCCACCCCCAGACTCCAACTCACCTTTGAATCCCAGCAGCACCTCCTGCAGCACGGCACTTTGCAGAGAGAAATCGCTGAGTCTCTTCTCCAGCTCCGCAAACGACGGCTCTGGCTTCCGAAACGTCCCGTCCTCCCTGCTGGGGAAAGGAGGGGTGAGAAATAGGCCTGAGCCCCAGACCCTGAGCCCAGCAACCCCCAAACTTCACAAAACCTGGATCTGAGCTTTGTAGCCTGAGATAGTCAATGTCAGGGTGAGTCACCTCAGCCCTGTGCTCCCCAGAGAGACGGGAAGTGGGGAGACACTCGAGCAAGGAACGGAGACATTGTTCAGGGGCTTTCTCAGGGACGCTCTGGTTCTGTGGGGGGCAGAGCCACCCCCTACGCTGGGTTACGGCAGTAACAAGGGGCACCAGCACGGGGATCATGTGGAAAGGGAGGAGACTCAGACCAAAGAGTGGGCAGGTCCTACATGCTGACAGTGGCCACAGACAGAGCCCAGGGCTCCAGCAGGGAATGAACGTGGGCCCTTAAATGCCAAAACCCCCCAACCCTTCAGCTGAAGCAGTAACCCTGGGGCGTCCAGCTCCTTTGGCAGAGAGGGCCACACTGCCCTGTCCGTTACCGCCAGTGGCCAGGGCATCGGGTTAGGACTCTGTGCCCTGCTCCATTCACAGCAGAACACCCACTGCTCTCCATGGGACACCCACGTACGAAGAACAAGGGGGGAATCTGCCCTTCGTATGGGAAATAAAATTTTAGTTCTTAGTATTTTGCCAAGTCTTTGCCTGTCACACTCAGTGTCACTCAGGAGGAAAACAGCCCCCTCCTGGACACCCTGTAGGGCCCTGCTGGTTCTTCCCTGTGTTACCCTGCCTTTCCCACCCTCCTTTCTCCATTTCTCTCTCGCTTCCTTGTCCTTGTTTCTCTCCTCTGTTCTTCCCTCCCTACAGCAACCCCCTATTCCCACCCCACAAAGGCTTCACTCCTGCCCTCTCCCCGTTCCACCTGCTCGAGTGATCAGCCAGGGAATATTTAATGTTCACTTCAAAGTGCTGCCATTTCAGTTGACACCCCGCTGACATTAACAGGGGACAGGAGAGTTCACGTTCTCAGAGCTACAGCTTCAGGTTGCTGGCAGCCCCATCAAGGCAACACTGTCTCCGTTTACACTGGGGAGGTGCTGAGGGCCGGCAACTCACTTTAACAAATGGGAAAGCTGAGATTCTGCGCCCTCTGAGTACGTGATGCGGCCACGTCAGTCCAGGAGACAGGCCTGGTCTGTCCCATCAGCCCTGGGTCTAGCAGCCCTGCTGTGACCTCATGAGCGACCAGACAGTAACCGGCTCGTCTCCTACCCGAGTCAGCCACTAGGGGAGCCAGAATCACACGCTCCCAGGACAGGGGGCAGCTTCCTATTCAGTGCAGTTATCAAACCTAGCGGCCCATGAGGGGGAGCTAAATGGAGCCCAGGACTTACCTGCCCCCAGTGCTCCCAGCACCCTAAAAAGGAGAGAAAGAGGAGGCCGTCAGGGGGAGTGTCCCTGGGTGGGGAGGCCTCCTGCTCTGCAGGGGTCACCACTGAGGCCTCGGGCAGTAGGGGAATTTCAGGTTTACATTCCCAGAGCTGCTGCCCCCCTACCAGCCCCAGAAAACCCTGCGGGCAGGTCCCACTGTGGAAATCTTCTCCCCGGGCACTTTACAGGCAGAAGATATTTCTCTGCATTGAGAATCAAATTCCCCCCAGGGCCGAGAGACTCAGAAGGCCCCTGGCCCCACTAAACCCATTAACCTGCAGTGACAGAGGCCTTAGGCCTGGTTCGGGACCTCAGCATGGTGAGGGAGGGGATTTCACCCTCCAAGTGCAAATGCAGAGACACATTTCCAGGAGAGAAGGTCTTGGGGCTGCAGCATCCAGGACTCCCAGGGCCCATCCCTGGCACCGCTGCCAGACTCACTGGGTGACCTTGGGCAGGGCTCTGCCCCTCCCTCTGCCTCACTTTCCCCATTTCTCCCAGAGGGATAATGCCCCTGACCCCATTCTGTAAAGTGCTTTGGGGTCTAGGGCTCAGAAGCGCCTAGAGAAACGCTGCGTATGATCATTGCAATGACAGCCTGACCTGCAGGGGCTGGCTCAGCGGCTGCTGCCCCTTCTCTCCTCCCCTCTCGCTGAGCAGGGAAATCTCCCAGGACAGGCTGCAGACGCCCTCATCCCTTCTCTGGACAATGGCTCCCTCCAACTCCTCCAGCCGGGCCAGCAGCCGCTGCTCCTGCTCCTCCAGAAACCCTCGCAGCTCCTGCCACTCCCGGACGATCTTCTGCCTCTCAGCTGCCGTCTGTTTCTGCATCAGGGAGAGGGCGGCTCAGTAACAGGGGAACATAGAACATAAGAACGGCCAGACTGGATCAGACCAAAGGCCCATCTAGCCCGGTATCCTGTCTTCTGACAGTGGCCAATGCCAGGTGCCTCAGAGGGAATGAACAGAACAGAGAATCAACAAGTGACCCATCCCCTGTCGCCCATTCCCAGCTTCTGGCAAACAGAGGCTAGGGACACCATCCCGCTCATCCTGGCTAATAGCCCCTAAGGGACCTGTCCTCCATGCACTTCTCTAGTTCTTTTTAGAACCCTGTTAGTGTCTTGGCCTTCACAACATCCCCTGGCAAGGGGTTCCCCAGATTGACTGTGTGTTGTGTGAAGAAATACTTCCTTTTGTTTGTTTTAAACCTGCTGCCTATTCATTTCATTGGATGACTCCTAGTTCTTGTGTTATGAGGAGGAAATAACACTTCCTTATTTACTTTCGCCACACAAGTCATGATTTTATAGACCTCTACCATATCCCCCCTTAGTCGTCTCTTCTCCAAGATGAACAGTCTCAGGCTTTGTCTACACTGGCACTTCTCTCCTGCCAACAAAGAGCAGCTACACTGCGCGCCTGGCAGCAGAACGGCTGTAGTGGCACAGCCGTGTGGATAAAAGCTGCGGAGTGTAGCCATAGCCTCAGTCTTATTAATCTCGCCTCATGCGGAAGCTGTTCCATATCCTTCATCATCTTTGCTGACCTTCCCTGAACCTTTTCCAATTCCAATGTATCTTTTTTGAGATGGGGCGACCAGATCTGCACACAGTATTCAAGATGTGGACATACCATGGATTTATATAGAGGCAATAGGATATTTTCTGTTTTATTGTCTATCCCTTTCCTAATGATTCCCAATATTGTTTGCTTTTTTGACTGCTGCTGCAGACTGAGTGGATGTTTCCAGAGAACTATCCACAGTGACTCCAAAATCTCTTTCTTGAGTGGTAACAGCTAATTTAGACCTCATCATTTTCTGTGCATTTGATATTATCTTTTCCAATGTGCACTATTTTGCATTTATCAACATTGAAATTCATCTGCTCCATAACAGGAGAAAATCATAAATGCACCTGGGGGTGGGTGGCAGAGTTATTTACCAGAACACAAGACCTCTGGTGGTGGGGGATGGGAAGTTCATTTATCCCGGGAAGGGAGGAGGGATCAGGACCGGGGTGAGCTGTACATCACCTACAGGAGGGACACTTCTCCCCAAAACCTCATCAACATGCACTGAGCCAAATCCTCCATCTCTGCAGCCCACATTTCATCTCCTTCCTCCCCATCCCCCCAGGAGCTAGAAAGGATCCCTGATCACTGTGACATCCAGACAGCCCGTGGGCAGGGGCTCTGGGCTAACACAGACTGACCCTCTCCTGCCCAGCAGCCTCCTGCATCCTAAGGGCATCATGTTACCCCCGTGTCTAACCCTGCAGGCTCCCTGGGCTCCAGCGGGGATGGGTCCCTGGCTGAGGCTGGCAGGGTGGGCCCTGCATTCACCAGGTCATTCTTATGCCAGGCAAACCTAAGTGGCGGGGGGCTCTGGGCACCTACCAGCAGCTCCTCGCTCTGCCGCTCCTCCTCGGCTTTGGCTGCTTCTCTCTCTTTTCCCAGAGGGGCCAGATGCTTTTGTGGGGTCTCCTGGAAGAAGCAGGGGAGGGAGGGTTAGAAACGGCTGCAAACCTCCCAGCTGCCAGATTTCAGGGCCCGTCCTGCCCTGCAGACGCCTGTGCAGGGTCCCTGGGACTCAGACTGAGAGGAGATGGTGAAACAAGGAGCAGCTTTTCCAGAGGAAACGCAGGGCCCCAGGCTGCAGGGACAGGGGTGCAGCCCAACCCCCAGCTCCCCGGGGCCTCACCCACATCCCAAGCAGCCAACTTCAGACAGTCCCCCACTTTCCCCAGCGCCAGCCCCCAAAGCTCCCGCAGGGCCAGATCTGAACATGGAGCCCCCCAAACATCCCCCAGCCCTGACCCCCCAGCGCACCCCAACTCTCAGCTCCCCCCCAGCCCCCAGCCCCAGCCGCTCCCCCCCAGCCCTGACCCCCCCAGCGCACTCCCAGCTCCCCCACAGCCCCATCCCCAACCGCTCCCCCACAGCCCTGACCCCCCCAGTGCACTCCCAGCTCGCCCACAACCCCCATCCCCAGCCACCCCCCCCGCCCAGCTCTGACACCCCAGGTCCCCCCTGGGCCCAGCCTGGGCTCCGAGCTCTGCAGCCGAGCTGTGCTCCGGCCCCTCCTGCAGCTCCCGGCCCAGCCGTTCCCGGGCTCCGCCCCGCCCCGGCCGCGCGGAGCTTGGGGACCCCCCCCGGGCAGGGGGCGAACCAGGCAGCCGGGCCCGGCCCCACCAGCAGGAGCTTGTCCGCCCCACCGGGCTGCCCCGGGCTGCAGGGCTGGAGCAGCCCCCGTGCTGCGCTCCCAGCCCCGGCCATGGCCCCGCTGCCGCATAAAGGGGCGGGGGCTGGGATGGGAGGGCGGGAAAGGGCGGCTCCTCCCGAGCCCCACGCAGAAAGGGTGGGACACACGGGAACCCGCCTCAGCCTGGAGGGGGCAGGAGGGACCGGGGCTCCCCAGGGGAAAGGCGGGGGCAGGGCGGGGGCTGCTGAACCATCAGACTCAGGAGCCCCCGGGCAGCGTATTAACGCGCCTCCCGCAGCCATGTGCCGCTCCCGGGCACTGCGCATGCTCAGTGACAGCCGCTGAAGCCGCTGCCCTTCCCCCTGCCCGCATCAGCCTCAACATTCTGCTCGTTCCAGGGGCTGGAGCGGGGCGGGGGGAGTGACAGGGGGCGGGGGGCGGGGCTGAGCAGGGGGCGGGAATTGCCCGGGCGGGGGGGTCAGGCAGCTGGAGGCAGGGGCAGGAGAGGGGCTAAAGGACAAAACCAGGGCTGGGGGGAGGAGCAGGAGTGAAGCCCAGGAGTGAGGCTCTGGCAGAGGGTGACTAAGGGCAAAACCCAGCACAGGCGGGGCACAGGGGGCAGCAGTGACCCCAGTGTTTGCAAAAAACGGTGGGGGGCAAAGCAGCTTTTTTTATTTTAATTTCCCCTCCCACAGATAGCACCGCTCGGCAGGGGCTTCCCAGGGCTGGTTCTTACAGACACAGGCATCCCCCTGCCTAGCCAGTGCAGGTCCCCTCTGTCTGATCCAACCTACGGAGGCTCTGTCTGCACTACACAGTTCAAAGCGCTGCGGTGGGTGCCGGTGCGCCTGGTAATCCACCTCCACGAGGGGATGCGCTCTGAGCACTGGGAGCCGAGCCTGTCCACACTAGCGCTTTAAAGCGCTCAAACTTGCTGCACTCAGGGGTGTGAGTGTGTGTGTGTGATTTTTCACACCCCTGAGCCAGCGAGTTCGAGCGCTTTAGCTTGCCAGTGTAGATAATCCCTGAGACTTAATTCAGTAAAACATTTTACACAGATCCCCTCAGAAACAAAGAATCCCTTCTCACTGTATCTGAATGCACAGAGTCTCCAAGCAGTTTCCGAAGTTGTTTTATCTGCTGCTGGGATAACCTGAATTGCCTGGATTTTTAAATTTAATTTTTTCTTCTCATTTTAGAGCTGACAGAATTTCTGGCCTAGTGTCAAAACTTTGTTTTGAGTCAATCCACCAATAGGGATTGCATTTTTGCAACTGTTATTTTGCCTCAGTCTAGCCCTTAGTGTTTTTCCACATGCCGTTGTGTACAGCTTGATTCTCAAATATTCAATAAAGGCAGGATACTATCGCCTATAATGTCTTTCTCCCTGGAAAAAAAATCTATTGTAATTTTTGCAGAAAATTAGAACTGCCAACATGGGTCAGACCAATAGTCCGCCTAATCTAGTATCCTGTCTTGTGGCAGTGGCCAATGCCAGGTGCTTCTAAGGGAATGATCAGACCAGGCAATGACTCAGTGAACCATCCCATTCCCCTCTCCCAGCATCTGGCAATCAAAGGACGGTTTAGGGACATGCAGAGCATGGGCCTGCATCCCTGATGATCTTGGCTAATAGCCAGTCTACTTATCCTGAGGGACTGATCTAATTCTTTGTTCAACCCATTCATAGTTTTGCCTTTCAAAATATAATGAAACACATCTACAACCCCAAGATACCTTGACAACCACAAGAATTCTAAAATCACGAGTTATACACCCTCGAGTCAAGACATTGTAATAAATAAATGAGATCTTTTTTGTGCCTCTTTGTTCCTGAGCCTGTAGGGTGCAGTAAGGCCAGTTCCAATGCCTTGAGCCGAAACACCTGAATGAATCTTTGTCTACCCTCAGACTGTTCCTGTTACCTCTCCCAAACATTTAATATACCTAAGGCCATATCTACGCTTTAAGGGTGGGTTAACTCAAGTTATGTCAGCACAGAGTCACTACGGTTACTATGCCAAGTATTAGGAGGTAGCCGTGTTAGTCTGTATCCACAAAAACAACAAGGAGTCTGGTGGCACCTTATCTGTTAGTCTTTAAGGTGCCACCGGACTCCTTGTTGTTTTTACGGTTACTATGTCACTGGTGCGCATGCCTCCTGGACGCCTTGCCTCAGCCGTCAGGGTACTCACCAGAACCACTTGTATAGATTCAGAGTGAGGTGGACCATGAATAGATCTCCCACTGTCCACCCACTGCATTTTGGGACACTTTGGTTTGGCAGTGTATGCTGGGTACCAAACAGCTCAGTCAGGGGTGGTTGTGGCCATGGGATCCAACTTCTTAGAACGCATTGTTAACTAGCCACTAATGTTATACGTGTCCCCTACATAAACGTATACATAATGTTTACACTGTTTTTTTCTAAACCCACAAACCTGCCTGGCCCTCGTCACTGTCTGCCATCTCACACAGAATCATGGAGCTTGCATGGCTCTGCACTATTGTCATGAGCGTTTGCACCCAAAGGTGCATGCTCTTTTCCTATTTGCAGATCAGCAAACATACATTATACTCTACAGTCTTTATGAAAATATACTTATGATCTGGATATGACATAGCTAATATATACTTTATGCAAGATGGCTGATGTGAGGTATCATTGCAAAACTTAAGACCTATTGACTGTGTTAATCCAACCTGTATGCATGTAACATTTGCACCTGAGGCTAGAAATATTAACCATGTCTCTGTATTTCAAAGGTGCTCTATTGGAGGAGGCCAGACAGTGTTAGTGGCTTATTGAAGGAATGCACAAAGACATAAAGATTACCCCAGGAACTGTGTGCAACAGGAACCTCTGAACGCTAGTGTTATACAATGGGGACTACTTGAGCAGGATCAAATACCTGCACACAGTGGGTGCGGTTTTGTTGTACAGACAAAACTACACAGGATCTTTACAGGGGGCAAGACAAAGATGCCACATTTATTATGATAATTGATTTATGACCAAGAACTAATATTTTAATCCTTATACACACACATTATACCTATACACACACACATTCACACACACACATGTTGGTGTCACTAGGCATAATTCTAGGTAACTCGGGGGGGGTGGAAGACCATGAGTGTCGATGAAGTCCCCCTGCTCTAGGCCTAAGTGAACCAAGGCTCCTCCATGATGAACTTTAACCAACCTAAGTAGCTGCAAAACAAAATGTGTAACAGTCAGCTAACAGCTCAAGGCAGTCTGAAGCGGTAGTGATAAGGGAAGCCTACATGCCTCTGTGAAGGACAAGATAACAGGTCTGGGAAAATCTGCTAACAAGCTACCCTTGCAGCGGCCAAGGTTGCTTACTGTAGCTGCTACAGGGGGGAGGGAGGAAAGGGGGGAAGGGGGAAGAAAGGGGGGCAGAAACTAAGCTGAAGCAAACGACTTGAGTATAAGGGTATGGCTACACTTGAGAGTTGCAGCGCTGGGAGTTACAGCGCTGGTCGTCCAGCTGTGCAGGGACAGCGCTGGTGTGTGGCCACACTCACAGCTACCAGCGCTGGTGTGTGGCCACATTTGCAGCATTTGCAGCGCTGTTGGGAGTGATGCATTATGGGCAGCTATCCCAGCGTTCAAGCGGCAGCAACGTGCTTTTCAAAAGAGGGGGGTAGGGTGGGGTGGAGTGTAGTGTGACAGGGAGAGAGAGAGAGTGGATTTTTGGAGCCGACACTGTGAATCGGCTCCCTGCTTTTGCAAAATCAGAAACTTGTTCCGACCCCTTAGTGTTAACTGCAAACAGCCTGCAGACCAGATAAGCAGCTGCCGACTCCCTTTCTCATTGCTGTTTCTCTCCTCAAGCAAAAAGCAAACACTCAACCCCTGTGAATCAGGCAGGCAGGGGGGATATCTCATTTGATTGTTCACAGATTGATCACAGCAAACAGGAGCTGTGTTTGTTTTTTTAGATAAGCAGCTCCCGGAGCCCCGCGTTCACAACAAAACAAAGAGAGGCTGCATAACAAAACAAAGGGGTTAAAAGCATTCTGGGATATCTCCTAATACCCTGGAGGCCAATAGCAGCGCTGGTGTATGGCCACACTTTACGACCAGCGCTGGATCACCAGCGCTGCAATGCTTATTCCCCAGGCAGACCCAGGTGTACGGCCAGCGCTGCAGCCAGGGAGTTGCAGCGCTGGATGTGCCCTGCAGGTGTGGACACTTACTAATTGCAGCACTGGAAAGCCTCCACCAGCGCTGCAACTCTCAAGTGTAGCCATACCCTAAGAAGGGAAAGTGGCTTGTATCTGGGCGCTTGATTTGAGACGTGCCAGTCTCCTTGCACCGCTTTGAGATCTCAAATAAACTTTGTCTGCTTCTCCACCCTGGTGTGTTCATTGGCGCGAAGCACACCCGGCAACGAACCCCGCTGTTGCCCCCTTGGGCCCTCTGTGCCGGCAACAGTACAATTATAATAGGATTAGGTCATAATTATGATGCATTATGTGCAAGATGACAGGGTTTCAGAGTCTGTACTGGGCTATCTTGATCACTTCACAAGTTTTTTTTCTATGCATCCGAAGAAGTGGGCTGTAGCCCACGAAAGCTTATACTCAAATAAATGTGTTAGTCTCTAAGGTGCCACAAGTCCTCCTGTTCTTTATGTGCAAGATGTGTCATGTGCAGTGTCACTGGAAACGTTATGATTTGCTGAATAGGATTCTCCTATTTCTGTGCGCAGAGCATGTTTATCTCTGCAGTTATGAATACTGACTATTGTATCAGGGTGGTCCCCTGCTCCTGCCCTTCGGGGCTTAAAACAGCCCAGGAGAGGGCTGTAGCTGGGGCAAGAAGCCTGGGCTGATTGGAGGAAAGCAGGCTCAGCTGTGGCCAGGTCCCAATCAGGCCCAGCTGGCCCCTATAAGAAGCAGTGAGCCAGGAGCCCAGTCAGTCTCTCTCTGGCTGTAGAGGGAGAAGGGCCTGGCTGCAGGGAGCTAGACAAGGGACTTGGAGTGGAGCAGGGCTGGGGAAAGGCAGAGGAGCTGGGGAGCTCCTGCCTGGAAAGCCCCAGGCTGTGGCCTAGCATTAGGCCAAGAGGTCCTGGGGGTGGCAAGGGGCAGCCCATGGGTAGGCAAAGGCAGCAGGTCCAAACCCCTTTGCCTATGATGAGTGGCTGATACTGCAGTCTGCCCCAGCGAACAGGGGCTAGATGGAGACTGGGCAGAGGGCGCTCCGGGCTGGAAATTGAGCTAATTCCCGGAAGTCACCAGCAGGAGGCGCCGCAGAGGTGAGTCTGACTCCTCTACAACTATGTATCTGCATTTCAAATGTGCTTACTCTGGGTAACACCCACAACGAGCCTTTCAGGTACAACAATGAAGAAGCCAGACAGAGCTGATGGCTCATCAACAAAGACAATGGACCGTGGAAGAGCTTAGCCTTCCTGTGAATGTTTCAGCCAGTCTGTGTCATGGCTACTATGACTCAGCAGGCCATGCTAGGGCCTGTGACCAGACCACATGACACTAAACTCCATTTTGATACCTGTATTTTTTGGGAACTGAGTTTGGACAAAGGGTTCCTGCCATATGGAAAAGCTACATAAGGTGGGGTGTGACATCATATCTTGGCCTCATTCCCCACACACAAGAGAACTCCTGGAAACACCTGAGGAACAAAGACTGAACTAGGGGAAGTGCTGGTCCCAGGGTAAAGGGATTTCTAGCTTGTGTATGGAAACTTGGGGGACTACTTCTATCATCAGTCAGGGTGAGAAATTGCTAATTAAAATTCTATCCAGATAGTATGTTAGGCTTTTTTGAGTTTTTGGTTATTTGCTAAGTCATCTGCTTTGATCTGTTTGCTAACACTTATCGCTGGAAAATTGGCTGTTGTCTTCTCTCTCTCCTTGAGTGGCTTAGGTAAAGCACTCAGGTAGCTTAGTTGGGTGTATGGCACCACCTGCTATCGTGTTGGGTGATAAAGCCTGAAGAGGCTGGCTGAATCTCCAGCAAAGCAGTGTGAGAAGGGCCAGCCCAGCTTCAGGGTTAGAGGGCACAGTGGTTCCCAGAACCACCCCAGGGTGACAACCCATCACACCCTAGAGTACACAAGTCTCAGCTGGTTTGTCACATCCTGTTATTTCCTGCCTCCCACCACCTATAGCAGCTACCACCTTCCTATGCCTTTACTGCTCCTCTCCCTCCAAGCAGAGCCCACCACCAGCTCCCTGATAATCTCTTACCTGAGCCAGCTCCATTGCAGCCGTTTCCTTCCCCCTGGGAGGATGGGATAATCTGGAACAAACGTGGACGTTATTTTGTAGCCTGTCAGGGTGAGAAGGGCAATGTGAGAAATTCAGACGGGGCTTTTGTCCATTCCACAAGCCGATTCCCCCCAGGATTTTTCCCTGCTAATGGACACTCTTAGGTTCTGCCACACTCTGAAGCACAAAGTGACCTTATTCCAGTACAGGTCTAGCCCCCTCCTACCAGGGTATAACCCTCTGACACCCTCTGAAACCCTCCCAGTAGCAGAGTCTCTGTGTTACACTTATCAAGTTTGTGGATGATACCAAAATGGGAGGGGCTGCAAGTGCTTTGGAGGATAGAATTAAAATTCAAAATGATCTGGACAAACTGGAGAAATGGTCTGAAGTAAATAGGATGAAATTCAATAAGGACAAATGCAAAGTACTCCACTTAGGAAGGAACAATCAGTTGCACACATACAAAATGGGAAATGACTGCCTAGGAAGGAGTGCTGCAGAAAGGGATCTGGGTGTCATAGTGGATCACAAGCTAAATATGAGTCAACAGTGTAACGCTGTTGCAAAAAAAGAAAACATTCTGGGATATATTAGCAGGAGTACTGTGAGCAAGACATGAGAAGTCATTCTTCTGCTCTACTTCGAACTAATTAGGCCACAACTGGAGTAGTGTACACAGTTACGGGTGCCACATTTCAGGAAAGATGTGGACAAATTGCAGAAAGTCCAGAGAAGAGCAAAAAAAAAAAATGATCAAAGATCTAGAAAACATGACCTATGAGGGAAGATTGAAAACATTGTGTTTGTTTAGTCTGGAGAAGAGAAGACTAAGAAGGGACATGATCAAAGTTTTCAAGTACATAAAAGGTTGTTACATAGATGCAGGAGAAAAAATGTTCATTTTTAACCTCTGAGGATAGGATAAGAAGCAATGGGCTTAAATTGCAGCAAGGGCGGTTTAGGATGGAGATTAGGAAAAAAAAACCTTTCTGTCAGAGTTGTTAAGTACTGGAATAAATTGCCTAGGGAGGTTCTGGAATCTCCATCTTTGGGGATTTTTAAGAGCAGGTTAGACAAACACCTGTCAGGGATGGTCTAGATAATACTGAGTCCTGCCTTGAGGGCAGGGGACTGGCCTAGATGACCTCTCGAGGCCCCTTCCAGTTCTATGATTCTATCAATCAGAGACCAGAGAAGAGCAGAATCCAAGGAGTCACTCTGGGGATTCTCCCTGTCATTGTCCCCAAGGCAGCTCTCTCAGGTTAACTAAGTTGTTTGATGCTCCAGCCTTTATCCAGTCTCTCCTGGCAGTGCCCCCTTCATGGGCTGGGCCTAGTTTTAGCCTTTGGGAAGCGTGACCCCGGGGGCTCTGAGACTGGGCCTTCTTGCCTCAGCACATCTTGTTTCTTTCTGTGGCTCCCCAGTGAGTCCAAATGAGTAGAGCTGCCCACTGCCTCAGACTAATGGCCCATCTAGCTCAGTGGCCAATGCCAGGTGCTTCAGAGGGAAAGAACAGAACAGGGAATCATCAAGTGATCCATCCCCCGTCACCCATTCCCAGCTTCTGGCAAACGGAGGCTAGAGACACCATCCCTGCCCAGCCTGCCTGTGACACTGGCAGATGAGGTGTTAGCTCTTGCACAAGCCCCCATGTATTAATTGAATATGAACAAACACATCGCTGGAATCAGTCTGACTCACCTGTGTTAGTATTGTTAAAACAGGTATTAGGATTATAAGAATGTGTTTAGTGTTTAGACTTCATTGAACGCTCGTGAGTTGCTGCCTGGGATAATATCGGACTAGTTGTATTGTGAGCCTCTGTGGCTCTGTAAATCACCAGAGGAGAGAGACTTTACCTATGTGAAGTGCTGATTGGCAACAGAATCCATTACATCCTGCCTGGGAGGAAAGGGCCATCCACACCAGATGGACTATTACAGGATGTTAAAGAAGACAAAAGATTGTTGTTGTGCTCTTGACTTCCCATTAGCTGACTTTGCAGCTCAGAGCACATGGCAGGAAGGTGATAAAAAACCCCACGCAGAAATGTAGTGGGCCGCACCAGAGGAGGAAGAGCCCATCTGGAGGCTGGAGTGGATGGAGCTAGGGAGCGCTGAGCCCGCCCCTCAGAGGGTCAGGCGGCGACCCAGAACTATAAAGGCCGGCCCTCAGAGCTCAGTAGGAGCCCAGCCACCGGAGAGAACAGACATCCCTAGTGGAGCCCGTGACTGGGAAAGCCCCGCGGCCCAAGGCGGCCGCCCAGACCGGCCCTGCGCCCGCTATCCGGAGGAGTTGCTGGGCCTGCCAATCAACCCCTGCCCCGAAGAACCCATGCTCCTGGATCCCCCAGAGGCCAACACCAAGACCCATGTAGGGCCCGAGGGGGAGTGTGGAAGTAGCCCGGGGGCAGATGATCCCAGTCTGGCTGCAGCACTACCAGAGCCTATGTCAGTGTGTTGCAGCCAGGATCCCCACTGACTACGCAGCGGGTCTGCTGCTGTTAGGGCCCCGGGCTGGGATGCAGCGGAGTGGGAGGGCCTGCGTCCCCCCTGCCACCCAACTCCTGGGTGGAAGACTCTCCCTCTCCCTGGCCTGAAGAGGCTGGGACTTATTGTTACTGCTCAGCCCTGCCTGAGGGCCTGAGCCCCTGACTCAGTGTTTGTTGCCCCGCCCCGAGCCGGGGCCAGGCTGACCAGGTTTCTGCCGGTTATAGCAAGGGCTACCGAGGGAGACCCCCACGGCCGGACTAATTCCCCAGGATCAACTGTGGGCAGTAAGCCGGAGGGTCGAGCCCTGGCGAACCCTTGTAGAAGAAGGAACTGATTATCTGTATGCTGCTTGGACTCTGGGGGGCAAAGTTTCTAGGCAAAAGGAAGAGATCCCCAGCTGCTTGGCCTGGGTTAGTAGTAAGGAAGATATAGGGCAACTCCAGCAGAGCCTGGGGGCTGTGGGCATGGGTAGCTGTTCTGGAGCTGTGGGCAGGGGGAGCAGTTCTGGAGCTGGGCCTCTGTCCTCTCTAGCTCCCATGGCAGATGGCTCTGGCAGCATCAAGTGGGTCCATCACTGCAGGGGAAGGTGGTGTAGTGTCTGAGATCAGGGTGAGAATTGGAGGGGAGTACATGCTCAAGAATGGGGGATGGAATTCACCTCCCCACCCCGCTGCAGAGCTCAGCAACTAGGGCTTTATCCAGTGAAGTGAATTTCACGCTGGATGATTTTGAGCCAGTCACTGAAAGATCCTTGTTTCACACTGGCCACAGGAGTTGACTAGTTCTCCCTCCCCAGACTGCCGGGGGCAGCCAGGGATAATTAGTGGGTTATGGGAATTAGAAGATGAAAATTCACTAAGAACAATGATATTTGTGTGTTTATTATTAAATCCCCAGACACCCCCAAACCCTGTGCTCCTTCTGATGAGCTATAAATATCTAAGGGACTCAGCTACTGATCCTGCAGTCAGTTCCTGCCCTTCCCCACTTTCTAAAGCAGCACTTTTAAGAACAGGGCAGAGAAACATGTAAATACTTTGAACCAAATTCCAGGAGCTGCTGAGCATGGAGAAGTTAAAATAAAACCAAGGTTCCGTCTCTCCAAGGACCTGGCCCCTAGTGCAAAATAACAGACACTCCCCAGAAATCTGAAATGGCCACTTCATAACTGATAATGTTATTAATCTGTTCACTTCTGGGAATTACCACTAAGAGAAACAACCCAGTGACGGTGATATCCTGAGGAAAAGATCTCATGTGTCTTTAGATCATACCGATTTGTAATCTGGAACGATGTACACTAAAATGCCTAATTCGTAGCCCTACGGCAATTGCAGAATTAAGGTTGGTGCCTTAGTTGTGAATTTCCATCCCCTAGCATATTGCAATTGCTGGTAAGTGGGTTTGACAAAATTCATTGTGTCTATTTCTTTCTTTTAATTTCAATAGATAGCGATATTTATTTTTAAGCCCTTTTTTCAATGTTTACAATTTCAATGTTCAGAGCTGTGGGAAGTTATGGGGGTCGTCAGACAACAATTATTTAATAACAGTAACTGTTGAGATTCCAAAAGCCAAATCATATAACTGTTCAAGGAGAAATTGTCAATGTCACATGCAAAATATACAGCATAAATATCCTTAAATCAAACTCCACTTTCTCCAGAAGCATTTCTGTATATTACCTATATAAATATTTTTTCGTGTGTGTGTACAGTAAAATCAACATTTACTGCAATTTATTCATAAAAATCCAATTCTTTTAAGCGTAATTTTAAGTAATGAAGTACTTGAAGTCTTTCACTTCCTAGACTGGAATGTTTCACTTCAGGATAATTACACCCTCCCTGTGATGCATTTCACTCTCAGTACCGTAACCCCCTTGTGATGTAGCTCCTGTCTAGGAGCTCTGCTGAGGCCAGTGGCATTATGATCAGGTGACACTGACATGAGCAGAGACACATGGGGGAGGGTGGAGGATGAGGCAACATGGAGCCTACCAGAGTTGAACATGGCCCTAAGAACAAACACTCTCTCAGCCTCTCCTCTCTCCCACCTCCCAGAGTCAGTAATTCTGGGAAATCGTTCCCTGAAATCTAAATAGCCCCAGTATGAGAGACAGTGATTAACGCAGGTACCTTAGGGGCTGCAGCGCCAGCCCCCTGCCTGGATGAGGAGGGTGAAGAATTGCAGTAGAAATGGGTTAGGCTGGGAGAGGGCACAGCTGATGGGGGACTGGGAGGCAAGCTGACCAAGAGGCCAGGACTCATGGGAGGTTTAGGAGAAGAAGTCAACAGGACGGGGTAGAGGCATTTCAGTGTATTTTCCCCATTAACCATTCTGCCATGTATTTAATTTAGAAACTTTTCATTCCCATCTAAACACCTTGGAGCTAAGCTGGGTTGATGCATTTCCACTTACAGTGGTACAGTTGTAATTAGGTGCTTAATCAGATGCTCATGCAGCACAAAGCAGTCAATAATGGGGGTGCTTCCATTCATTAACTTGACTGTGTGCTGTGCATCGCTTTGAAAAAAAAGAATTGGTTAAAGGGGAGTCTACAAGGGGGTCATATTGAAGGGTGAGTTGTCAGGCTGGAGGGAGTTACTAGTGCAGTTCCTCAGATCAGTCTTGGGACCAATCTTACTCAACACTTTTATTAGTGATCTTGGCACAAGAAGTGGGAGTGGGACACAGAGCCGGGAGGGATTGCCAATATGGAGGAGGACAGGAAAATCATACAAGAAAATCTGCATGTCCTTGAAAGCTGGAGTAATAGAAATGGGATGAAAATCAATAGTGCACAAATTCTAGTTGTTAGTCCCCAAGTGCATAATTTTGCAATAAGCTGGGGATTTGTCAATTGGAAGTGACAGAGGAGGAGACTGGTTGGCAGCTCATAATTATCCTGTGATCAATGTGATGCAGCTGTGAAATAGGTTAATGCAGTCCTAGGATACATCAGGTGAGGTATTTCCAGCAGACACATAGAATCATAGATTATTAGGGTTGGAAGGGACCTCAGTAGATCATCTAGTCCAACCCCCTGCTCAAAGCAGGACCAATCCCCTGACAGATTTTTGCCCCAGATCCCTAAATGGCCCCCTCAAGGATTGAACTCACAACCCTGGCTTTACCAGGCCAATGCTCAAACCACTGAGCTATACATGAAAGGGTTAGTACTGTTATACAAGGCACCGATGAGACCTCATCTGTAATACCTCTACCTTCTGCCCTTAAAGTCTGTGAGTCTATAAGCTGTGCTTTGTGTTGCACAGACACTGATGGAGATTAGGGCCCCATCATGCAGCACATGGCAGAGAACCTGACTGAGATCAGCAGCCCCATTGTGCTGGGCTCTGCACAGACAGAGGAGGGACAGTCCTTGCCCCAAAGAGATCACAATCCAAGCAGACAATGGGGAGGAGGAAAACAGAGAGGGGCTGTGACTTCCCCAAGGTCACCAAGCAGGTCAGGGACAGAGCCAGGAACAGACCCCGGTAACGCCAGAGCCCTGTCACCCGCAGCTTGGAAAGGTCCCCAGACCCCACTGTATTAGGCTTCAGGAACAGGTGGTTTGTCCATGGATGCACAGCTCAGCGGCAGTCCCTGCACACAGCTGGGTGTGTGTCCCCTGGGTCAGGAGAAGTCAGTGTCCAGTCCTGTGGGGCTGTGCTCCTGGCTCATACCTCCAGCACTCACTGCTGCCCCTCCCTTCCCAGCTGCACTGGTCAGCCAGCCCCAGGCCTCAGGGAGGTCACTGCCCCCCGTCCCCCATCTCCTGCAAGCCTTCAAACAGGGACATGGTGCACCAGTACCAGAGTGCACTAGTGTAAATTCTGTCTGTACTAAGGGTTTGCACCAGTGCCTAAAACACCAGGGTGGCAGAGACCTTCAGTACCCAAAACAGCAGTACGGTGGCACTAGCACTGGGATCTATTTCTAGCTCGGTCACAGACAGCCTGGGTAACCTTGGACATGTCAATGTTTCTCCTCCCAACTTCAGTCTCTTTACCCAGCTGCCACTCACTGGGGTCTCCTCTCTCCAGAGCTGCTCACCACTACAGTCTGTGTGGGTGTCCCCTAGGGTGACCAGACGTCTCAATTTTATCAGGACTGTCCCGATATTTGCTTGTTTGTCCCGCGTCCCGACCGATGTTCAGTCGGGACACTGGACGGACAAACAATTTTGCCCTCCGCTCCAGCGGACAGGTGGAGGCCGGAGGGGCTCTCCCCCCCCCCCCGCGCCCTGACCCCTCCTTCCCCCATTAGATCCCTTCCCAAATCCCTGCCCCCAGCCTCGCCCCCTCACTGCCCCATTGGATCCCGAGCTGGGCCTGGGGAGGAGACGCCCTCGTGCAGCAGCCTGGGCACACGGGCCATGGCCGGTTGGGGCCGGGAGCGCTGCAGTGTTCCAGCCCTGCAGCCCGTGGGGCAGCGCGGTGGGCCCGGGGGCAGCGTGGCCCGGGGGTGTGGGCCGCTGGAGACATGCGGCAGAGGGGGGCTGCGGGGGCGAGACTTGTCCCAGGTGGGGTGGCCGGCGGACAGGGGCGAGGAGCCGGTCGGGGTCCCCCGAACCCATAAACTTCCCCGTCACTGCCAGGAAGGAGCCGCTGGAGCACAGCTGAGCGGGAGAGGTGTGGGGCTCCCCACCGGCAGCGGGATGTGCCACATGTGCCTGGGGCGGGCTGGGGGGCAGGAGGCTCCGTGGGGAGGGCAGCGTGTGCTGCCGGGGTACTGTGTGCGATCCCGTGGCGCGGCCCCTGTGAAACTGCTGGGGGTTTTTTGTTTGTTTTTTGTTTTTTTTCCCCCGCCACCTTTTTTTTTTTTTGCTCTCCCCCTCGCGTCCCGATATTTCATCCCTCTGATCTGGTCACCCTAGTGTCCCCAGAGCTAAGGCAGGTCAGCTCTGGAATAGTCTTACAAGGGGGGCTGGGGAGTCTCTGTCCCTAGAAGTTTTTAAGAACAGGTAGGACAAAGCTCTGTCAGAGACAATCTACATATACTTGGTCCTGCCTCGGCAGAGAGAGCTGGACATGACAACATCTTGCTATGATGTTATGCAATATAGATACGTATAAAACAACATCGCTAATGAAACCAAATGAAAACATGGTGTCAGGCCATTCAAAAAAACAAACAACAACAAAAAAAACTACACTGCACAGCATAAAATGACAATACTAAGGAGAAGAAAGCAACACAATGCAAATGAACACACCTTAGAACAAAAGTACACAATGCAAAAGAGCTCAACTCAAACCAACATAACACAGACACCAAACCAGCTGAGGCAAAATAATGCATCATAAAACTATGCAACACAGCATGGTGCATCATAGTTCCAAAAGGCAACAGGCAAAACAGCTCAGCGTAGAACAGGGCACAGCACAAAAGAGAATTATTTCTTGAGATCTTGAGACGTTGTCTCCTCAAGCCTCCTGTGCTGAGGCAGGACCAAGTATCCCTAGACATTCCCAGACTGGTGTATCTCTAACCTGGTCTTAAAAACCTCCAGTGAAGGAAATTCCACAGCCTCCCTTGGAAGCCAATGCAAGGCAAACACAGACCAAAACAACGCTGCACACACACACGCTGGGCCTGGGGTTAAGGGGAGAGGCAAGAATTCAAACAATCTGGGTTCTGCCCCAAATTCTCCATGCAAACTTGAGCAAATTACTTCAGCTCTCTGAGCTTCAGTTTCCTCATCTGTAAAATGGAGAGTCGCCTCCCACCATTGGCCTATTTAGCCTTTGAGCTTTTTGTGGCAAGGCCTGTCCCTGTGGGCATGTCCACACTGCAGTCAGAGACCGGCGGCTGGCCCGTGCCCACTGACTTGGGCTCACACGGCTCAGGCTGTGGGGCTGTTTAATTGTGGTGTCCATGTTCCGGCTGGGGCTGCAGCCCAAGGTCTGGCACCCTCCCACCTCGCAGGGTCCTATAGCCTGGCCTCAGCCCGAGCCCAGACACCTACACTGCAATTAAACAGCCCCTGAGCCTGAGCCCTGTGAGCGAGTCACCTGGCATGGGCCAGCTGGGGGGGTTTTAATGGCAGGGTAGAGATACCCTTGGCGTCTGTTCAGCACCTGTCACAATGGGGACCCTGATCTTGGTCAGTGTCACTGCAGAGCCCTGCACAACAGGGGGCCTGACCTCAGTTGGGGACTCTGCAACTCCCGGCATTACAGGATCACGGATTTTGTTTAGGGCCCCTGCAGCAACTGGTAAAATACGGGGAAAGGATCTCTGTCAGGGTCTGTTCAGTGCCCAGTACAGTGGTGCGACGTGATCTGGGTTGGGGTAAGTGCAGGGCCAGACCCAACAGGGACACAGATCTCAGTCGAGGTCTCTAAAGTGCCCAGCACAATGGACGCAGCAGTTTGGGTCACAGTCATGCGCTGCCTGGTATAAAGGGGGCTGTGATCTCGGTCCAGGTCTCAGTTTTCCTGGCACAACAGTGGGGTCTGATCTCACCTGGGGTCTCTTCAGTGCCTGGCAGAACAGGGCCCAGATCTCAGTTGGGGTCTCTGCAGCACCTGGCAGAACAGGGCCACGCTGAGTACGATAAGAGCCCTGATCTCAGTCACACACCTGGAGAGAAAAGTGGGAAGATTTTTGAGAATTCGGTATCAGTATTTCAGAACGGAGGAGAAAATAGGGCACAAACTAAATATTTGCTAATGTGAGACAGAAGCACCAACATCTGGGAGATTTTACGTCAGCATTTAACAGTTCAAGAGAAAGGAGGGGAAATTGGAGGGGATTATACAGGGATATTCAATCAACAACAGAATGAGATGGATTCTTCTTGCCTCACACTCACAGGGCCAGCAGGTGCTGGGGAGTAGCTGGGACTGGGAAACCTGGGGCTGGGCCGTCTCCATGGGGGACACTTGCTCCTCCCTCCCCTTCCTGGCCCTTCCCAGGCCCCGTTGCCAGCAGAGAGTGGCCCCCCCAGCCCAGCCCAGAGGTGTCCCTGTCTCAGGGCCCCCCCAGCCTCTGCCCATTCACCCTCTGCCCAGCTCAGGAATCACTGGGGGGAACCATTTCCCACCCGCACAAGGACAAATCCCTGCAGGTGGAAATGGGGGGAAACCCCCCAAACCTGAGACCTGAACTGGCCACTGGCGAAGGGGAGAGAAAATGGGGCACAATCGGGGGGGGGGGGAGACAGGGAACTTCTCAGGGGTTGGGGGAGAGGGGGTCACCCTGGGCGCTGCTCGTGGCTCTCTAGGGGGAAAGGGGGCAGGACGGGAGAGGAGGGGGGTCCCCACGGGGGGGGCAGCGGTAAATCCGAAGGGATCTCCGCCCCCCCCTTTCTCTCCCCGCTCCTCGGGGGTCACCTGCCCCCCCCCATGTCCGGGCTGCACCGACATTTCCCTCCCCCCCCCCCCGGTCTCTCCCCCCAGCCCCGCCCGGCCCCACGCAGGGACCCCAGTGGGGCCGGGCCCCTCCCCCCGGCACCCCCCGCGGGGCCCCAGGGCAGAGCCTGGCCGGGCCCGGGGGGCGCTGGGCTCCTGCGGGGGCAGCAGCTCCGAGCCCCCCGCGGGCGCTGCCCCCCCCAGGGAGCAGATCCCGGCGCTGCGAGATGCCGGGTCCCCCCCCCGGGCACTGGGGCAGAGTCACCGCCCGGCCCGGCCCCGCCCCCGGGGCTCGCTCCGGGGCCTGGAGGCTGCAGCTCCGCAGCGGGGCGGGCGGAGCCCGGGGCAGCCCCAGGGCGGCTCCAGCGGGGCAGGGCCCGGGCCGGGCACGGTGGGGTTAATGAAGGGCTCTCCCGCCGCGATCTGCGCATGCCCAGAGCCCCAACGGCACCAACCCTTCTCCGTCCCCGGGAGAGGCTCCAACGGCCCCGCGCGAGCCAGGCAGAGCCGCAGCGCCCAACGCTCTTGCGCAGCCCGGCTCCGGCTCCGGCTCCTCTGCCGACGTCACTTCCGCTTCCGGGAGAGTCAGGAACTACATCTCCCAGCCTGCCCCAGGGGCGCTTCCGCCCTCCGCAGCCCAGGTAAGGGAGGCCCCATCTCATCCCTCCCCCCTCGCAGAGACCCCGCCCCCAGCCGGCGCCTCTCAGACCCGCCCCGGCTGGGGAGCAGCGGCCCCGCCCGGAGCCGCCAGCCCCGCCCCCTCCTATGTGCCGGTCCCTGCCCGCGGCCGGGGCGCGTCCCCCTCGCGCCAGAGCCCGAGACCCAGCGGCCTGTGGGGGGGAGGCGGGGCCGGGCTCTGCCCGCAGCGAGGCCGGGAAGGGACCGGAGGGGAAAGTGCCCCCTGGAGACTGTCCGGCCCCAGGTTCCACCGGCCTGGTCCTGCAGCGCCAGCGCCCCCCCCCCCGCCCAGCGCCCCCCCCGCCCAGCGCCCCCCCAGCTGCCAGTCACCCCCCCGCCCTGCTGCTGGTGCCCCCCCTGCCCAGCGCCCCCCCCGCTGCCAGTCACCCCCCTGCCCTGCTGCTGCTGCCCCCCCCGCCCAGCGCCCCCCCAGCTGCCAGTCACCCCCCCGCCCTGCTGCTGGTGCCCCCCTGCCCAGCGCCCCCCCCCGCTGCCAGTCACCCCCCTGCCCTGCTGCTGTGCCAGCGCCCCCCCCCGCTGCCAGTCACCCCCCTGCCCTGCTGCTGCGCCAGCGCCCCCCCCCGCTGCTGCCCCCCCCGCCCAGCGCCCTCCCAGCTGCCAGTCACCCCCCCCGCTGCTGCCCCCCCTGCCCAGCGCCCCCCCAGCTGCCAGTCACCCACCCGCCCTGCTGGCTGCTGCCCCCCACTGCCCAGCGCCCCCCCAGCTGCCAGTCACCCGCCCGCCCTCCTGCTGCCCCCACTGCCCAGCGCCCCCCCAGCTGCCAGTCACCCCCTCCCTGCTGCTGGTGCCCCCACTGCCCAGCACCCCCCAGCTGCCAGTCACCCGCCCGCCCTGCTGCTGCCTCCTCCCCACTGCCAGGGAGTTTTCCTGCTCCATACTCCCCTCACACGTACCCTCTTAAAGCACCTCCCCACAGGGCTCCCTGCTGCCCATGTGAAGGGTGGGTGGGGGGAATTATTACTGTCTGTTTATGGAACTTCCATATACAATCCCGTCACACTGTCCAACTACTGTCACGTACTTGGTATAAAATCTCTTCAGAACCGGGTGCTTTTCTCTCATTATCAAATATTTCTTTTTAGACCTATTTCTTCCCCAGTTCTCAAGGATAGATTTAAAATATCCCGTGTGCGGTGCTGTAGTAGCCATGGTGGTCCCTGGATATCCGAGGCTGCCCCCGTGATTTATATACAAACGTTCCGTGTTATTCTCCATCCCATTCCTTGTGAATCTGAACACGTTCGCTTTTCTGCTGGCAGCTGTGCAGTGAGTGGAGCTTTGCATTGATCTGTCTACAGCAGTGCTTCCCAACCTTTTTGTGGCCAGTAGCACATTCATGTTTTCAGAAGAGTGTGGCGGGCGCCAACCATTTTTCAAGACTTATTTTCTGTTTGTACATTAAATATACAAAAAAGTCATATTTAATATTACATAATATATGAATCCATAAGATAAAAACGTTAATTTTACATGTAAAAGGTATTAACTAAATTATTCGGCAATTACTCTTTCACCTTCCCATGTGAATTTGCTCTTTTTTATCTACAAAATATTTTACAAAATAAATATCATAAGCAGTTTTCATCTTCTTTATTTTTAAAAAAGTAAAACATTGCTGAACTGCTGGTCCAAATATATTTATTATCCTTCCTTTAACATAGACTGAAGCCTGCAGCCCCAGAGTTCTCTGTTCCAGGCCGGGGCTGGGCTGCAGCTTCTCTCCAGCTTCGAAGCCGGAGCCCCGCGCCTGCCAAGGACAGAGAACGCCGGCGCCTGCAGCCCTGGAGAAGCTGGAGAAAAGCTGCAGCCCCGCGCCTGCCAAGGACAGAGAGCACCGGCGCCTGCAGCCCCGGAGAAGCTGGAGAGAAGCTGCAGCCCCGCGCCTGCCAGGGACAGAGAGCACCGGCGCCCGCAGCCTGCAGCCCTGGAGAAGCTGGAGAGAAGCTGCAGCCCCGCACCTGCCAGGGATGGAGAGCACCGGCACCCGCAGCCCCGGAGAAGCTGGAGAAAAGCTGCAGCCCCGCACCTGCCAGGGACAGAGAGCACCGGCGCCTTCAGCCCCGGAGAAGCTGCAGCCCCGCACCTGCCAGGGACAGAGAGCACCGGCGCCTGCAGGCTGCAGCCCTGGAGAAGCTGGAGAGAAGCTGCAGCCCCGCACCTGCCAGGGATGGAGACCACCGGCGCCCGCAGCCTGCAGCCCCGGAGAAGCCGGAGATAAGCTGCAGCCCCGCACCTGCCAGGGACAGAGAGCACCGGCGCCTGCAGCCTGCAGCCCTGGAGAAGCTGGAGAAAAGCTGCAGCCCCGCGCCTGCCAGGGACAGAGAGCACCGGCGCCCGCAGCCCCGGAGAAGCTGGAGAGAAGCTGCAGCCCCGCGCCTGCCAGGGAGAGAGAGCACCGGCGCCCGCAGCCTGCAGCTCCGGAGAAGCTGCAGCCCCGCGCCTGCCAGGGACAGAGAGCACCGGCGCCCGCAGGCTGCAGCCCCAGAGAAGCTGGAGAAAAGCTGCAGCCCCACGCCTGCCAGGGACAGAGAGCACCGGCGCCTGCAGCCCCAGAGAAGCTGGAGAGAAGCTGCAGCCCCGCGCCTGCCAGGGACAGAGAGCACCGGCGCCCGCAGCCTGCAGCCCCAGAGAAGCTGGAGAGAAGATGCAGCCCCGCGCCTGCCAGGGACAGAGAGCACCAGCGCCCGCAGCCTGCAGCCCCAGAGAAGCCGGAGAAAAGCTGCAGCCCCACGCGTGCCAGGGACAGAGAGCACCGGCGCCCGCAGCCTGCAGCCCCGGAGAAGCTGGAGAAAAGCTGCAGCCCCGCGCCTGCCAGGGACAGAGAGCACCGGCGCCCGCAGGCTGCAGCCCCGGAGAAGCTGGAGAGAAGCTGCAGCCCCGCGCCTGCCAGGGACAGAGAGCACCGGCGCCTGCAGCCTGAGTTCTCTGTCCCCGTCAGGCGCAGGGCCACAGCTTCTCTCCCCTGCTGGGCAGTAGGTGGGCGCACATAAATGCCCCGGCGGGCGCCATGGCACTCGTGGGCACCACGTTGGGAACCACTGGTCTACAGCCACGTGCAGATCCCTTTCTTTAGTTGTGTAGCCGATATGTTCTGCTGACGCTGCCAGGTGTAATGCATGTTCAGTAGGGGGTTCTCCCCTACTAATGCTGCAGTGTCCTTCTCCTCTAGGTTAGTATATTAATGATCTCATTTTGGTGTCACGTGTGTCAGTTCGTTGCCATGGCACTCGTGTGCTCAGACATCTGAGGATGCTCTGCAGAAAAGCTCCTTGAGTGGGGTGATCCACAGGGAGTAGCTCAAACCTCCAAAGGGCCTGGCCAGGGGCAGGACATTAGCACAGCAAGGGAGGGGTGTGGCAGTGACATCACAAAGGCCTTTTGCAGGACCTCAGACTATTGGTCCAAGGTGGTGGGGAGGTGGTGACCTCACAGAGAGATGCTGACATCAGCCAGGCAGGACAGGGGCGAGGGGCCAGGGAAACCTCAGAGACCCCTGTGGCTTTGCTTCAGCAAGTCTCCTTCTCCAGGTCTCTTCTTGAGGACTGAGAGAGTATTCGGGTTCACGGACGTGAGCGCCAGGAGGAACCTCTTTCGAGTTTTCTCCTTCCCTTTTAGTGATTTTACTAGAAAACAGCCGTCCCTGTTTAGAAGGTAAGAGTCTCCTGGAGGTTTGAAACCTGTTCAGTCTGATCCATCTGGTGGGAGTTGAATTCTAGGCATGGAAAACACGAGCTTAAGGAGGCAGAATTTTATTGCACACCTGGGATTTTGTCCCTTAGAATCACTGGGGACATTAGGGTTTGTCCTTTTTGTTTCACCTTTTCCTCCATCCCTCCCTCCCTCCTTTCGCTTCTTCTCTTGCTTCTTTTGTCCTTTCTCCTGTTCCCCTCCCAACACCAGGAGGTAGGATGGGGTGGGTGTGTGTGTTGCGGGGGAGGGCTCTGCAGCTCCCACTGTGGGAGGTCCACCCAAAAATGTGGGGCTGAAATAGTGCTCAGGCAGTCAGGACCAGATTAACCTTCTGTGGGTCCTGGTACCAAACATATTTGTAGGCCCCTATATAGTCACTGTGGGCCTGGTGGGGCAGTGCCATTGGTGCCATAGGATACCCGCTACTGAACCTCAGAGACATTTTTCATTTTGATCACACACCTCTCCATGACTATATGCATTGCTATACACAGCTCCCTCAGCCCCCGGGTTTTCTTATTGAGCTGTGCACCCATGTGGGTTTACCAGTGTCCACAGTGAGCAGAACTTTCATAGCGATCAAGGAAACTCCCCACAGATTTATCTCCTTCCTCATTCAGACCTTCTCTAGCCATGTCTCCAGTACCGCCCCCCCCCCCCCCATGTCACCAGTCACGGCATTGCTTGAACCTTGCAACGGCAGCACTAGGGACTCTAAATCCTCAGCCCTGGCCCTAGGCAGCTGCAGACTCTGCAGTTAGGCACTTCCCTCCTCTAGGCCATGGCTTTAAATACCTGCGATTCCCATCACCTGCAGCAGAGGCCACCAATTCCCACGCCCCCCTCAGCCAGCACCTCGTCGTGCAGAAAGTGAAGCCTGAATGATTTTGGAGGCTGGGGTGCCAGGAGATTCCTGTCCCGGAGCAGCAGCTCTGCAACAAGCTCACATGCCCCCCCTCCGCTGTGAGACCAGGACCCTGTGAAGACAGTGGGGTTACCCTGTGTATAACCAGTTCTGGCCAAAGCCTGTTGAAGTGAGTGGGAGGCTTTTCATTGTCTTTAATGGACTGTGTATAGACGCAAAGGCCCCATTCTAGACTCCAGGAGCAAAGTTCCTGCTGTGCAGCACTGGTTTACTAGTGTAACAGGAAGGTCTCACATTACCTAGTGAATAAGCAACACCTCCTACAGCACCTAACTTTTTCTGAGATGCTTCCCACCCAATTACTAAATGTGAACCTGCTTCCCTTACAAGGGCTGAACATATCAGGTGAGATGGTCACAAAAGCAAGGCACTTCTGAGTTCAGCAGGGATTTTGGATGCGCACAGAACACAGACAGGACTGGTTCCCGCATGGTTACTGCAGTAAAGTGGAACAATTTTCAGCTTGTGTGATTGGAAGATGTCTGGATCCATCTTATAAGACTGTCCTACATAAATGAGGAAAACGTGAGGTGCCTTTATTATTCTTTTGTTCCACTCTGTTTCTATGGGGGATTTGCCAGTGCAATATCACTGTCTTCCTTTTAAACAAGCAAAACTTAAAAAAAATGGTAATGGCTGTTGAAAATAGCAATTCCAGCCCTAGTGAGCACTGGGAAGACCCCAGCATTTGTTGCTCAATTTTATCCTACTTTTTCTACAGCAAATGATAGTGGATCAGCATATTTGATTTGGGAGAAATGAAGTAACAGCTGCCCAAATTGAGCTTGAGCACTCCTGAATTTTGAGGGTGTTCAAATCTGGAAGGCAGGCGCTAGATTCCCTTTCTGAACATTAGCTAAATCTGGAAAGGAAAAAGTCAATTTCTATTTTCATGGCTCAGAAGTGGAAATCCTCCTGTGCTGTTTCTGAAGCTGCCCAGGTCCTCTAGTAAAGCCTCCCCTCCCTTACTTACCATTTTAACTTCTGGTGGGATCCACATACCTTCCTTGCCAGGCTTCAGATAGAAGGGGACACTGTCCATTTAGTCCACCCAGTTCCTTCCTTGGGGGCTGCCAGGCGAGGTCACACCAGCATCCCTAAGCCAGTCTGGGGAAGTCTTCTGAGGGTGCTACCTGGGCCAAAGCCTTCTACTCCTTGGGCACACTTGTTCCCCATTCACACTGCCACCCCCTTCTAGCAGCCAGCTCCCCAGCCACAGCAAGCTGCAGCGCATGGAGTCTTGCAGCTCCCCCCCTCCCTTTCCTGTTGATACCAGCCAAGGGAATGCTGGGAAATGTAGTTCCTTCCCTGCTCCAAGGCAGGGAGCTGGCCAAGGAACTACAGCTCCCAGGGCCCCGTGGGGTCTCAGCTCCCATGCTGGATCCGGGCTGCTCTAAGGCTCCGTTTCTGCAGAGGGGAGGAAGCGAGTGTTACAGGCCTGGAAAATCCTTGGCGTTCTCGTTACACAGGCATTCCCCGGCATGTCTTGCTGACTCAATCAGTGTATCCCCTTGATCCTTTCCATGGATTCATTGTACAGCTGATGACCCTGGACGGGCCATCAAACAGGCTAGGCAGTGCTGATGCCAATAGATCTGAGGGTGTCACCCAGAAACACAGTCCACAGTCTGGAATACAGATATACCCTACGTATCTATATCTCACAATACAAAGGCGATACAAACAAAAAAAATGATCATACTTGGAAAATTATAACATTTTCCCTGACACCTAATATGGTATATCTAGCACAATTCATTATTAATACCAATATGATAAAATTGCAAAGTAATAATAATAGGAAGCGTCTCACAATTCCATGCAGTGTCACACTTAGTAAACCAGATCCTTGAAGATGCAGAACACTTTGCTTAGGAGGGATTGAAAAATCCACATATCTGCTGGGAACACACACACAGGCCCTGTGTCAGTCTGTAATCCTCTGTTCACTCTTCTGGAAAATTATGATCAATTTTGTACACAGTATGGTTTGTGAAGTATCACTTGAAATCACATAATCTACTGAATATTATCCTCCTGTTAAAATGTGTAGCAACACTGTATGTAAAGTTATGAGATTTTACTGTAGGATATTACAAAAAGTTACAATTCTGGGGAACACCCACAGACCAGTTCCTCAGAGACAGCAAGGCAAACAGCAATTCGCTGGCAGGGGGAAGGTGTGAAGAAGACATTTACATTCTATCAGAGGGAGACCTGAAACTCATATCTCCAACAGACAGCCTGTCACCATGACTCAGCTGAGAATTGAAGTTGTTTCTAATAGAAAGGACTGAATTATAAAAAGAGGTGAGGAAAATGCTTGGGACTCTCTCTCTCTCTCTCTCCCCTTTCCCTCTGCCCATAACAAATCCTGAAGAACTGAACTTGGGAGGCAGGGGCAGGTTACGGGGGAGTCCTGGCTGAAAGGAAAGCCAGCCTGTCTCAGCACATGGAGAGAGAAACATTTGCTTTGAATCCATTTTAGCTTGTTAACTTAGACGTTAATTTGTGTTTTATCTTTGCATTTCTTTTGTAAACAATTCTGACTTTTATGCCTCATTACCCTTAGCCACTGAAAAGATTTTTTTCCGGCAGTTAACAATTTTGTTTTATTGTTTTACCTAACCAGTGTGTTTGGATTCAAGTGTGTTGGAAACTCCATTTGGAATGACAAGGTTGGCACATGTCATTTTCCACTGATGAAATGACAGATTTCATATGAGCTCCCATTGTTCAGTAGTGTGCTGGACAGTGCAAGATGCACATTTCTGGGAGAAGTCTGGGAGCAGAGAATTTTCTGGGGTTCTCTTGTGGGGTACTGTAATTTGTGAGTCACTGACTAGCAGCACTCAGTACTGTGTAGCTGGGAGCGAGTTACATGCTGGAGACTGTGTGTTACCTGCCCAGGAGTGGCTGTTCTCACAGTAAAGCAGTGTAAAAGGCACCCCAGCTTGGGAACTGAGTCTCACAGCTGTTCAACAGTCCAGATTGCACTATGGTTAATGTCACAGACACTCAATTTCAAAGAGTCTCCTAGAACACATAGAAAGTAAATCCATGTCCCAGAAATCAAAGTCTCTAGAGAGAGGGCAAGTCTCCCTGGCACTGCTTCTTGCTGACAGACAGGTCCAGAGACAATGAGAGAGTCCTGGGGAAGCTGGGAACAGTAACTATGGGCTGGTGGGGTTCAGGGGAGAAAGGGAACAGGAAGGGCAGGGATATCACTGATTGCAGGATCTCAGCAGTACTAGATGTCAGGATAACACATAGTGCAGCTCATTGGAAAACAATCTCAACTATACATAAAATTATGGGGTCTAAATTATGTTTCCACTCGAGAGATTTTGGAGTCACTGTGGATAGTTCTCTGAAAACATCCACTCAACGTGCAGTGGCTGTCAAAAAGCAAACAAGAAGTTGGGAGTCATTAGGAAAGGGATAGATAATAAGACAGAAAATGTCATATTGCCTCTATAAATCCATAGTACACCCACATCTCGAATACTGCGTGCGGATGTGGTCTCCCCATCTCAAAGAAGATATATTGGAATTGGAAAAGGTTCAGAAAAGAACAAAAAAAATGATTAGGGGTATGGAACAACTTCTGTATGAGGTGAGATTAAAAAGACAGGGACTTTTCAGCTTGGAAAAGAGACAAAGGGGGGATATGAGAGAGGTCTATAAAATCATCACTGGCGTGGAGAAAGTGAATAAGGAAGTGTTATTTACTGCTCATAACACAAGGACTAGGAATCACCAAATGAAAATGAATAGGAAGCAGGTTTAGAACAAACAAAAGGAAGTATTTCTTCACACAACGCACACTCAGCCTGTGGGACTCCTTGCCTGAGAAGGTTATGAGGGCTAGGAATATAAGAGGGTTTAAAAGAGAACTGGATAAATCCACAGAGGTTAACTCCATTAATAGCGATTAGCCAGGCTGGGTAAGGAATGGTGTCCTTAGCCTCTGTTTGTCAGAGGGGGGTGATGGACGGCAGGAGAGAGCTCACGAGTCCAGAAGGCTGTGGAAGATAGTGCCATAGTGTAGCACTCCTTCCCACTTCCCTCACCCTCCAGATCTAGGACAAGGAATCGGGCAGGAGTTTTCCCAATGGAAGTGGAAGTTCCTGCAGTTTTCAAGAGGGGAGAAATGCAAAATCTGTGATTTCACCTCACAGTGTTTGATAAGTGGCTAGAAAGTTATCACAGTGACTGGGCCTGGCCAGGGAATGTCGGGCAGTGCTTGGAGCCAGGATTCTGGCACAAGCTGATCAGAGAGAAGGAACATGGTTAGTAGCAGCCCCCAGAGCCTCCATCCAGGGGCCCCCAACATCCCCAGTACCCAGAACCCCCCAGCCAGGGTCCCACCAGATATTTCCTGGGACCCAACTCCCAGAATCCCTGGCCAGAGAGATCCCAGATACCCCTCAGAGCCCCACCGGCCAGAGAACCCCCACCAGATCTTCACTGCCAGGCTGGGAATCCCACCAAGAGCCCCCACCAGCCAGGGACCCCAATTAGGAACTCACTGCCTTCCTGGGATTCCCCCACTGCCCTCCTAGGACCCCCGCCTGCCCTTCAGCAGAGAGGTAAGACATGTCCATGCCCTGTCACTAGCAAATAATGGTCACCATGGAGCCACCCCAGAGGTGGCTACATCACAGAGACCATTTGTCATGGGGTTAGGATACTTATGGACCCACACTGCACTCAGAGTGACCTCCTCATCCCATGCCAGCTGGAGAAAAGAAAAGGGACCAGCCAACTATCCCGTTACCAGCTGGGAACCACTGATCCCCAAACAGGGAGAGACCTCTGGCTTTGATGGGTATTAAATATCTGGCTGGTCTCTTTCTTCAGCAAACATTTTAACAGAGGTAAAGGAGGGAACAAATGAGTCTCATAGGAGTCAGGAAAGATGATCTCTGGGCAATTTAACTCCCTACAACACCCAGGATGGAGAAGAACTCAGGGCAACAGGTTCCCTCGAAGGAAGAAGTTACTGGGATTTAGAAACACGGGGAACAGCCCCAAACCTGAGAGGATTTTTAACTAACATTTGATAATGATATAGAAAGAGGGAAATCCTGAGCTTTGAGAGCAACGTTCAGAAATGAAAGAGAAAGGGTGGAACTCTGAGAGATTTTGGATCCATTTTGCAAATTATAGAGAGGAAAGTGGAAAATCAGAGGGATTTTATATCAGTTGTTGATAGGAAGTAAAATCTGAGTGTTTCACATCAATATTTGATAAATGAATAAAGAGGAAATGGGCAACATTTGCAAACATTTTATATCCATGTTCAAGAATCTGAGGGAAGGTGTCAATCTGAGATTTTCTTTGTATTTTATCATGAGAGAGACAAGGAAAAAAATCTCAGGGGATATTCACTGAGAATTAGACAACTAAAGAAAAGTGGGGCAAATGTTTAGAGTATTTTATATCAGTCTTTGAGATTTGCAGAGAAAACAAGCCACAAGCTAAGCAATTGATAACATGAGAGAAAAATACCAAGATCTGAGGGGAATTTTATGTTGCTATTAAATAACTAGAGGGAAAAGGGAGACTGTTTGACTGCATTTTATGAGACTATCCAATATATAAACGCAAAGTGATGGTTCCCCCCCACTGCCACCATTCACATGAGCAGCAGGGAGCCTGGGAGGAGCTGATTTAAGGGGGGAGGGGGAGCTGGAAGGCTCCCTGGATAAAGGAAGCGGGCGGAAGTGGGGGACGGGCAGGTGACTGGCAACTGAGGGCTAGGGGAAACTGTGTTGGTAGTTTGGGGTCAGTGGGTGGGATTGGGAAACTCGGGTCTGGGCAGTCTCCGTGTGGGACACGTGCTCTTCCCGTCCCCGCCTTGGCAGAGAACGGGGCATCTCCTCCCATCCGCACGCCAGGGGCTGCCATGTGCTGGGGAATGACTCAGGGCAACAATTTCCCACCTAAATGAGGACAAATCGCGGCAGATAAAGTGGGGGGGAAAAGCTGCCACATCGGAGAGATTTTAAATGGACACTTGAGAAGTAGGGAGAGACCAGGGGGAATCGGGGGAGATTAGAGAGCTCATCATTGGGGGGGGGGGGAAATCTCCCTGGATTTTATAGCCACGTGTGATAATGGGGGAAAAGGGGAAAAGCTGGAGAGACTTTGTAGGTGGGCGGACGGGGCACAAACAGGGCAGGATTCAGTGAACTCACCTCCCCCCCCCACCGCGAGAATTTCCTGGCTGCACAAATGTCCCGCCCCAATGACCTTTCCCCCCCCCCCCGGATCTTCCCTTTAGCCCCCTCAGCCCCGCCCCCACCTGCCTGACACCCCCACCCCCCCCATCATTTCCCTGCTCAGCCCCCGCCCCCCGTTGCTCCCTCGCCCCCTCCCAGCGGAACGTTCCGGCTGATACGGGCGGGGGGAAGGGCAGCGGCTTCAGCAGCTGCTACTGAGCATGCGCAGTGCCCGGGAGTAGCACAGGGCTATGGGGAGCGATTTAATGCCCCCCCCCCCGCCGGGCCCCCCCATCCCAGCGGGGGGGGGGCGGCTCCTGCTGCGGCTCCGCTGGGGCCGAGGCGGCTCCGAGGCTTCTCCCGGGTTCCCCGGGGCAGAGTCACGTGCCCGCCCCCCCAGCGCCCCCCCCTCCCCCGGGGTCTCTCACTCCCCGGGGGCTCCGGGCGGGGCTGGGGCGGGCAGAGCCCGGGGGGCGGGGCCCAGCTGGAGAACCCCCCCCCCCGGCCGGGCCCCCCCGCACAGACCCCCCGGGGAGCAGCAGCGGCTCAGCCCGGGCCCGGCTCACACGGAGGCGGCAGCAGCAGCTTTGTTCTCCCGCCCGCAGCGGGGCTCGCATGGAGCATGCGCAGTAACAGCTGCTGAAACCCTCCCTTCCCTGGGCTGCGAAGAAGGCGGAAGCGGCCCCGGGGCAGGCTGGGAGATGTAGTTCCTGACTCTCCCCAGAGCGGAAGTGACGTCAGCGGGGAGCCGGAACCGGGCTGTGAAGGAGCGTTAGGCGCTGCGGCTCTGCCTGGCTCGCGCGGGGCCGTTGGAGCCTCTCCCGGCCGGAGCAGGGTCGGTGCCGTTGGAGCTCTGGGCATGCGCAGATCGCGGCGGGAGAGACCTTCATTAACCGTGGCCGGGGGGGGGCAGGTGACCCCCGAGGAGCGGGGAGAGAAAGGGGGGGGCTGAGATCCCCTCGGATTTACCGCTGCCCCCTCCCGTGGGGACCCCCCTCCTCCCCCGTCCTGCCCCCTTTCTCCCTAGAGAGCCACGAGCAGCGCCCAGGGTGACCCCCCCTCCCCCAACCCCTGAGAAGTTCCCTGCCCCCCCCCCCCGATTGTGCCCCATTTTCTCTCCCCTTCGCCAGTGGCCAGTTCAGGTCTCAGGTTTGGGGGGTTTCCCCCATTTCCACCTGCAGGGATTTGTCCTTGTGCGGGTGGGAAATGGTTCCCCCGAGTGACTCCTGAGCTGGGCAGAGGGTGAATGGGCAGAGGCTGGGGGGGCCCTGAGACAGGGACACCTCTGGGCTGGGCTGGGGGGGCCACTCTCTGCTGGCAACGGGGCCTGGGAAGGGCCAGGAAGGGGGGGGAGGAGCAAGTGTCCCCCATGGAGACGGCCCAGCCCCAGGTTTCCCAGTCCCAGCTACTTCCCCTCCCCCACCCTGCCCAACCCAGCAGCCCCCCCCCCCCCCCAACTGCTAGTCCAGGGGTAGCCAACCTATGGCACACGAGCTGATTTTCAGTGGCACTCACACTGCCTGGGTCCTGGCCACCGGTCCGAGGGAGGCTCTGCATTTTAATTTAATTTTAAATGAAGTTTCTTAAACATTTAAAAAACCTTATTTACTTTACATGCAACAGTAATTTAGTTCTATATTATAGACTTACAGAAAGAGACTGTCTAAAAACATTAAAATGTGTTTCTGGTACGCAAAACCTTAAATTAGAGTGAATAAATGAAGACTTGGCACAGCACTTCTGAAAGGTTGCCGATCCCTGTACTGGTCACATTCCCAGACCCCACTGCCAGCCCCTCCCCATAGCCAGTGACCTCACTCCAGCCCCACTCCTCTTCCTTGTGAAAGCCACATCACCCAGGGATCCCTGCCGGCCATGTGAATGTGAGGCAAGAAGAATCCATCCCCTTCTGTTATTGATTTAATATCGCTGTATAATCCCCTCAAATTTCCCCTCTTTCCTCTTGAGTGGTTGAATGGTGACATAAAATCTCCCCACATGATGCTTGTCCCTTATATTGGCAAGCATTTGGTTTGTGCCCCATTTTCTCCTCAGTTCTGAAATACTGATATCTAATGCTCAAAAATCTTCCCACTTTTCTCTCCAGGTGTGTGACTGAGATCAGGGCTCTTATCGTACTGAGCATGGCCCTGTGCTGCAGAGACCCCAACTGAGATCTGGGCCCTGTTCTGCCAGGCACTGAAGAGACCCCAGGTGAGATCAGACCCCACTGTTGTGCCAGGTAAAACTGAGACCTGGCCCGAGATCCTGGCCCCCCTTGTGCCAGGCAGCGCATGACTGTGACCTAAACTGCTGCGTCCATTGTGCTGGGCACTTCAGAGACCTCGACTGAGATCTGTGTCCCTGTTGGGTCTGGCACTGCACTGACCCTGATCAGTCCCCACCACTACTGGGCACTGCACAGACCCTGACAGAGATCCTGCCCCCACAATTTGCCAGTTGCTGCAGAGAACCTGAACAAAATCAGAGATTCTGCAATGCTGGGAGTTGCAGAGCCCCCGACTGAGGCTTTGGCTACACTTACACTTCAAAGCGCTGCCGCGGTAGCGCTTTGAAGCGCTAAGTGTAGTCAAAGCACCAGCGCTGGGAGAAAGCTCTCCCAGCGCTGTCCGTACTCCACCTCCCTGTGGGGAATAATGGACAGCGTTGGGAGCCGCGCTCCCAGTGCTGGGGCTTTGACCACACCGGCGCTTTGCAGCGCCTGAGAGGGTGTGTTTTCACACCCTGCTGCAGCGCTGCAAATTTGTAAGTGTAGCCAAGCCCTGAGGTCAGGCCCCTGTTGTGCAGGGCTCTGCACAGACACTGACCAAGATCAGGGTCCCCATTGTGACAGGTGCTGAACAGACACCAAGGGTATCTCTACCCTGCCACTAAAAAACCCCAGCTGGCCCATGCCAGGTGACTCCGGCTCACAGGGCTCAGGCGAAGGAGCTGTTTAATTGCAGTGTAGATGTCTGGGCTCGGGCTGGGGCCAGGCTGTAGGACCCTGCGAGGTGGGAGGGTGCCAGACCTTGGGCTGCAGCCCCAGCCGGAACATGGACACCACAATTAAACAGCCCCACAGCCTGAGCCGTGTGAGCCCAAGTCAGCGGGCATGGGCCAGCCGCCGGTGTCTGACTGCAGTGTAGACATGCCCACAGGGACAGAGAGGCCTTGCCACAAAAAGCTCAAAGGCTAAATAGGCCAATGGTGGGAGGCGACTCTCCATTTTACAGATGGGGAAACTGAAGCTCAAAGAGCTGAAGTAATTTGCTCAAGTTTGCATGGGGAATTTGGGGCAAAATTGGGAACTGAACCCAGATTGTTTGAATTCTTGCCTCTCCCCTTAACCCCAAGCCCAGCATGTGTGTGTACAGCGTTGTTTTGGTCAGTGTTTGCCTTGCATCGGCTTCCAAGGGAGGCTGTGGAATTTCCTTCATTGGAGGTTTTTAAGACCAGGTTAGAGATACAGCAGTCTGGGAATGTCTAGGGATACTTGGTCCTGACTCGTCACAGGGGGCTGGAGTAGATGCCCTCTCAAGATCCCTTCCAGGCCTACATTGAAATAATTCTCTTTTGTGCTGTGTCCTGTTCTACGCTGAGCTGATTTGCATGGTGCCATTTGGAACTGTGATCGCACCATGTTGTGTAGCAGTTTTATGGTTCATTGTTTTGCCTCTGCTTGTTTGGTGCCTGTGCTGTGTTGGATTGAGTTGAGCTATTTTCCATTGTGTGCTTTTGTCCTAGGATGTCGTTGTTTGCATCGTGTTGCTTTCTTTTCCTTTGTATTGTCATTTTATGCTGTGGAGTGTAGGTTGTGTTTTATTTCCCCCTGAATTACCTGACATTATGTTGTGGTGGGTTTTATTCTGTATGTTGTATTTTTATATGTATATATCGCATCGCATCCTAGACATGTAGGGCTAGATAGGACCTCAAGATGTCATCAAGTCCAGCTCTCTCTGCCGAGGCAGGACCAAGTATCTGTAGATTATCTCTGACAGAGCTTTGTCCTACCTGTTCTTAAAAACTTCCAGGGAAAGAGACTCCCCAGCCCCCCTTGTCAGCTCTGGAATAGTCTTACCTGCCTTAGCTCTGGGGCCACCCACACAGACTGTAGTGGTGAGCAGCTCTGGAGAGAGAGGAGACCCCAGTGAGTGGGCAGCTGGGTAAAGAGACTGAAGTTGGGAGGAGAAACATTGACGTGGCCAAGGTCACCCAGGCTGTCCGTGACCGAGCTAGAAATAGGTTCTAGTGCCACCGTACTGCTGTTTCTGAAGGTCTCTGCCACACTGGTGTTTTAGGCACTGGTGCAAACCCTTAGTGTAGACAGAATTTACACTAGTGCACTCTGATTGGCACTGGTGCACCATGTCCCAGTTTGAAGGTTTGAGGTGGGGGCGGGGGGAAGTGACCTCACAGAGGCCTGAGGCTGGCTGAACAGTGCAGCTGGTAAGGGAGGGGCAGCAGTGAGTGCTGGAGGTATGAGCCAGGAGCACAGCCCCACAAGCCTGGACACTGACTTCTCCTGACCCAGGGGACACCCCCCCAGCGAGGTGGTTTGTCCATGGATGCACAGGCTGTCTTGGCAGGGCAGCTCACCTGCAGTCCCTGCACACCTCTTCCTGCAGCCCAATAGTGTGCTCGGGGGACCTTCCCAAGCTGCAGGTGACGGGGCTCTGGAGCTAACAGGGTCTGTTCCTGGCTCTGTCACAGACCTGTTCAGTGACCGTGGGGAAGTCACAGCCCCTCTCTCTGTAACGCTGTCCCCAGTGACTCGAGAGCACGAGCACCAGCCTCAGGCAGACTGGCAAGAAGCAGGGAACAAACCCCAAATTGGGTGCGAGGTCTGTATGGAGATTTCACCAACCAAGTATCCAGTGTAAACGCTTCAGGCTCTGTAACAGCATTAACATGGAATCACAGACAGTCCCCTTGGGTGATCCCATATATCTCACCACGCAGGTGAGCTCACCTTTGTGACAGATGGTCCCTTACTCCAGGGGTTCTCAACCTTTTTCTTTCTGAATCCCCAATGACGGAGATTCCACAACTTCCCTAGGCAATTTATTCTAGTGCTTAACCACCCTGACAGTTGGGGAGTTTTTCCTAATGTCCATCCTAAACCTTCCTTGCTGCAATTTAAGCCCATTGCTTTTTATCCTCTCTGCAGAGGTTAAGAAGAACAATTTTTTTCTCTCCTCCTTGAAATGACCTTTTATGTACTTGAAAGCTGATCATGTCCCCTCTCAGTCTTCTCTTCTCCAGACTAAACAAACGCAATTTTTTCGTTCTTCCCTCATAGGTCATGTTCTCTAGACCTTTAATCATTTTTGTTGCTCTTCTCTGGACTTTCTCCAATTTTTCCACATCTTTCCTGAAATGTGGCACCCAGAACTGGACACACTATTCCAGTTGAGGCCTAATCAGCGCGGAGTAGAGCGGAAGAATTACTTCTCGTGTCTTGCTTACACCGCCCCGACACCAAGTGGCGGGACCGCCTGCCACCTCTGGAGGGTGAGGAGCCCTGGTGGGCCAGCCTCTACTCCACCCTGGTCCCGAGGCCCGCCGGGGATATCAGTTGGCGGCTCCTCCATGGGGCCATGAGCATGGGCGTGTACTTGGCACGGTTTACCCCTGTCCCAGACACCTGCCCCTTCTGCGGCGTGAGGGAGACCCTGGCGCACGTTTACTTAGAGTGTGCCAGGCTGCAGCCCCTATATCGGCTCCTCTCCAATTTCCTGTTGCGTTTCTGGCTGCACTTTTCCCCTCACCTCCTTCTCCATGCACTCCCTATCCGTGGCCCCACAAAGTTGCGGGACCTCCTGGACAGCCTCCTCCTCGCCCTGGCTAAAATGGCTATCTACGTGACCAGGGAGAGGCGGTTGGACAATGGAGACTCCTGCGACTGTGGGGCTTGTTTCCGATCCTTAGTCCGTTCACATCTCCGGGCGGAGTTCCTCTGGGCGGCGTCCGCTGGCTCTCTTGACGCCTTCGAGGAGCAGTGGGCGCTGTATGGGGTTCTCTGCTCGGTGTCCCCATCAGGCTCCCTTCTTATGACCCTTTGACTGCACTCCTGTCCCTGTTCTTTTATTAGTTGTCCCCTTAAATTAGTGGGTTTCTGAGGTCCTGTGGATCCTCCCCTTAGGCTGGGGGGGGATCCGTTAGCATGGGGTGGGCTCCTGCCCGCCCCGTTTCCAGGAAACCCAATAGATACAATACTGCTGCTAATACATCTTAGAATTATACTTGCTTTTTTTGCAACAGTGTAACATTGTTGACTCATGTTTAGCTTGTGATCCACTGTGACTCCCAGATCCGTTTCTGCAGTGCTCTTTCCTGGGCAGTCATTTCCTGTCTTGCATGTGTGCAAGTGATTGTTCCTTCCTAAGTGGAGTACTTTGCATTTGTCCTTATTGAATTTCATCCTGTTTACTTCAGACCATTTCTCCAGTTTGTCCAGATCATTTTGAATTTTAATTCTGTCCTCCAAAGCACTTGCAACCCCTCCCAGCTTGTTATCATCTGCAAACTTGATAAGTGTAACACAGAGACTCTGTTACTGGGAGGGTTTCACCATGTCTCAGAGGGTTACAGCCTGGTGGGAGGGGGCTAGGCCTGTACTGGGATAAGGTCACTCTGTGCTTCACAGTGTGGCAGAATCTGGAATGTCCATTACCAGGGAAAAATGCTGGGGGGAATCGACATATGGAAAGGACAGAAACCCTGTCTGAATTCTCTCACATTGCCCTTCTCGTCCTGGCAGGCTACAGAATAACGTCCACGTTTCGCCCCAAATCATCCCCTCTCCCAGCGGGAAGGAAATGGCTGCAATGGAGCTGGCTCAGGTAAGGGATTCTCAGGGAGCTGGTGGTGGGTTCTGCTTGGAGGGAGAGGAGCAGTAAATGTATAGGAGGGTGGGAGGCAGGAAGTATCTTGGGTGGAGAAAGGGAGGGGACAGGATGAGACAAACCTGCTGAGACTTGTGTATCTAGGGTGTGATGGGTTGTCACCCCGGGGTGCAGTCTGGGGGGCTTCTGGGAACCGCTGTGCCCTCTAACCCTCAAGCTGGGCTGGCCCTTCTGTCACGGAGTGTGGGGGAGTCCGGTCCTGCACCCCTCTGCCTGGGACTCAGTGACTCTAAGCCAGCCAGTAAAACAGAAGGTTTATTGGACAACAGGAATGCAGGTTACAGCAGAGCTCGGAGGCACAGCCAGGACCCCTCAATCAAGCCCCTCTGGGGTCCAGGAAGCTTAATCCCCTTAAATTCCAACCACCCAGCCCAAAACTTAACTCCCCTCCCTCCAGCTGGACCCTTCCTTTGTCCACCTTCCCAGGCAAAGATGTTGACACCCCTGCCTGCTCCCTGGCTCAGGTTACAGGCTGAGCACTTGTCTCTCACCTAAAGTAATCCCCGGCTCTCCCATCTCCCACACGGATAGCCCCTACTCCATCACAGCTCTTCCCCCTTCGAGACTGAACTGAGCGGGGTCACTCTGCCCAGTGACCTGAGGAAGTTCAGGGCCCCCTCTCCGGGACAACGCTTCCGCTATCAGGTTGGCACTTCCCTTCATATGGACCACGTACATGTCATAGTCCTGCAGGATCAGGCTCCACCTCAGGAGCTTGGCATTGGCTCCTTTCATCTGGTGCAGCCAGGTCAGGGGAGAGGTCGGTGTACATGGTGAAGTGTCGCCCAGAGAGATATGGCTCTAGTTTCTTAAGGGCCCACACCATGGCCAGGCATTCCTTCTCGATGGCCGCGTAGTTCTGCTCCCGGGGTAGCAACTTCGTGCTCAGGTACACGATAGGGTGTCTCTCCCCCTTTTCATTCTCCTGCATTAACACCACCCCCAGTCCCGTGTCTGAGGCGTCGGTGAACACCATAAAGGGTTTGTCAAAATCTGGGTTTGCCAGAACTGGGCCACTAACCAGAGCCTCCTTCAGCGCCCGGAGAGCCTGCTCGGTCCAGACCACCTTGTCTGGCTTCCCCTTCTTGCACAGCTCAGTGATAGGGGCGGCTATGGCCCTAAAGTGGGGCACGAACCTACGATGGTACCCCGCCATCCCAATAAAGGCCTGGACCTGCTTTTTGGTTTGGGGAGCAGGCCAGTCTCTGATTACCTCCACCTTGGCTGGTTCTGGCTTTAGGCAGGTAAGCTACTTCAGCCATCCCCACCTTGCACTTCTCAGCCTTTATGGTTAGCCCAGTCTTCTGGAGTCGGTCCAGCACTTGTTTAACCTGGGACACGTGGTTCTCCCAGGTCCGGCTAAAGACGCAGATATCGTCAATATACGCCATGGCAAAACTCTCCATCCGCTGCAGGAACTGATCCACCAGGCGCTGGAAGGTGGCCGGCGCTCCCTTGAGGCCGAAGGGCAGGGTCAGAAACTCGTAGAGCCCCAGAGGGGTGATAAAGGCCGATTTCAGCCTAGCATCTGTGTCCAGCGGCACTTGCCAGTAGCCCTTGGTAAGATCCATGGTTGTGAGGTACCGAGTGCCTCCCAGCTTGTCTAGGAGCTCGTCAGGCCTGGGCATGGGGTAGGCATCAGATACGGTGATGGCATTGAGCTTTCGATAGTCCGCACAGAACCGGATCGACCCATCCCTTTTGGGGACCAGCACCACCGGCGAGGCCCAAGGGCTGGAAGACGGCTGGATCACCCCCAAAGCCAGCATGTCCCTGACCTCTCTTTGTAGGTCCTGGGCAGTTTTCCTGGTGACCCGAAAAGGGGAACATCTTATAGGGGGATGTGACCCAGTCTCCACCCGGTGGACAGTCAAATTAGTGCGTCCAGGCTGGTTGGAAAACAGCTGTCGGTATAGATGCAGCACCCCTCTGATCTCAGCGTGCTGGGCCAGGGTCAGCTGATCAGAGAGGGGAATTGCCTCCAGGGGGGAACCAGCTTTTGTCCCAGGGAATAGATCCACTAAAGGGTCATCTCCCTGCTCCTCCCAATGTCCACACATGGCCAACACCACATTCCCCCTGTCATAGTATGGCTTCATCATATTCACATGGTACACCCGGCGGTGGTGCGCCCGGTTCGACAGCTCCACCACATAGTTTACCTCATTTAGTTGCTTAACAACCTTGAAGGGCCCTTCCCAGGCAGCCTGGAGTTTGTTTTTCCTCATGGGGATGAGAACCATCACTTGATCCCCGGTGGCGAAGGCGTGGGCTCGCGCCGTGCGATCATACCAGACCTTCTGCTTCCTCTGGGCTCTGGCCAGATTCTCCCTTGCCAGGCCCATGAGCTCGGCCAGTCTTTCCCAGAAGGTCAGGACATACTCCACCACTGACTCTCCATCAGGAGTGGCCTTCCCCTCCCATTCGTCTCTCATCAGGTCCAGGGGCCCCCTTACCCACCTTCCATATAACAGTTTGAAAGGTGAAAACCCAGTAGATTCCTGGGGTACCTCCCTGTACGCGAACAGCAGGTGAGGTAAGTACTTGTCCCAGTCCTGCGGGTGCTGGTTCATAAATGTTTTTAGCATCATCTTTAGCATCCCGTTGAACCTCTCCACCAGCCCGTTGGACTCGGGGTGATACGCTGAGGCCCAGTTGTGCCGGACCCCACATTTCTCCCACAAGCACCGGAGCAGGGCCGACATGAAGTTGGACCCCTGGTCCATTAAGACTTCCTTGGGGAACCCCACCGGGCTGAAAATGGTCAGCAGCGCATCTGCCACGGTGTCTGCTTCGATAGAGGACAAGGCCACCGCCTCAGGATAGCGAGTGGCGAAGTCTACTACCACCAGAATGTATTTCTTCCCCGACCGGGTCGCCTTGCTGAGAGGTCCCCCTATGTCCATGGCCACCTTCTGGAAAGGTTCTTCTATAATGGGTAAAGGCCTCAAAGCTGCTTTCCCCTTGTCTCGGGCCTTCCCCACCCGCTGGCAGGGGTCACAGGATCGGCAGTACTGTTGAACATGGGTAAAGACCCCAGGCCAGTAAAAGTTCTGTAGCAGCCTCTGCCTGGTGCGTCAGATTCCCTGGTGCCCTGCGAGAGGGATGTCATGGGCCAGGTACAGCAGCTTGTGGCGAAACTTCTGGGGAACCACCAGCTGCCTCCTGATCCCCCATGACTCTACTTCCCCTGGGGGAGCCCATTCTCAGTACAGGAACCCCTTCTCCCACAGGAACCTCTCCTTGCAACCTCTCCTCATGGTCTGTACCGCACTGAGGTTAGCCCGTTCCCTGGGCTTCCGCAAGGAGGGATCTTTCTGCAACTCGGCCTTGAACTCAGCAGCTGGGACAGGGATGGGGACCTGCTCTCTCTCGCTGGCTGGGTCTGAGGCCGCAGCCTCTCTGAGCCGTGTCTCTGGGCGTTCCCTCCCCACCAGGTTAGGGTCCTGCCCCTCGGGCAGAGTACCTTCCCCGTTGTCAGGGCGCCGTGCCCTTCGCTGACTCTGACTACAGGTCACGACCAGGGCACCCCGGGCATTGCTGGGCCAGACCTCCAGGTCCCCCACCATTAACACCTCCGTGGGCAAATATGGGTGTACCCCCACGTCCTTGGGGCCCTCCTTGGCCCCCCACTTCAGGTGTACCCTCGCCATGGGTACCTTGAATGGGGTCCCGCCCATGCCCCTCAGGGTCAGGTAGGTGTCGGGCACCATCCGATCTGAGGCCACCACCTCGGGCCGGGCCAGCGTCACCTCTGCGCCCATGTCCCAGTACTCAGTGACCTTTCTGCCATCTACCTCCAGGGAAACAAGGCACTCGCTCCGCAGGGAAAGCTCCGCCCCCACCCTGTAAACCAAAACCTCGGAGCCTGGAGCATCCAGCCCCCCAGAGGAACTGGCCTGGGGCCCTCCTCCCTCCTCCGCCGGTGGTACGCGGCCAGTCCCCCTTTCCTGGGAACGCTGCCCCTCGTCCAGCTGGGTCTCTACCAAGTTAATCCGGTGTGAGGTCGGTCTGCTCAGTCTGTCCTTGAGCCTGGGGCACTGGGATCGTATGTGGCCCCTCTGGCCACATTGATAGCAGCTCATGTCCCGTTGGTCCCCTCGAGCTGGTCGGTTGTCCCTGACGCTGGGCGTTCCCCTTGGGAGGGGGTTCTCCCGATTCCCCCTTTGGGTGGTCCCAGGATGACTCTCTCTCTGCATCGCGATGGGCCTGTTCCTTTGGGACTCCTCCCTGCCACCCCCCGACCGGCTCTTCACAAAGTCATCGGCCAGCCGCCCTGCATGTCGCAGGTTCTCCGGCTTTTGATCCCTCAACCACAGCCTCAGGTCGGATGGGCACCGCTCATACAGCTTCTCCAGTACCAGCAGTTTTATCACGTCCCCCTTCGTCTGGGCTCCATCTGCCCACTTGCTGGCGTATCCCTCCATGCGGACGGCCAGTTGCAGATAGGAGATCTCAGGGGTTTTATATTGACTCCGGAACCTCTCCTGGTACATCTCAGGAGTCAGCCCAAACTCACGCAGCAGAGCCTAGTTGAATAGTTCGTAATTCCCTTTCTCCTCCTCTCCCAGCTGGCAGTACAGTGCCACGGCCTTGGGGTCCAGTAAGGGGGTGAGAACCCGGAGCCTGTCCACAGGATCTACCTGGTGCAGCTCACAGGCCATCTCAAAGGCATCCAGGAAGTCATCCATGTCCTCCCCCTCCTTACGCTGGGCCAGGATGCATTTATCAAAGCTCCGCGCAGTCCTGCCCCCCCCCCCTCACTCACCGCAGCCGGGGGCTCACTGCCCCTCAGCCTCACCAGTTCCAGCTCATGATGATGCTGTCTCGCTTTCTCCTCCCGGTCATGGTCTCTCTGTATCTCCTCATGGTCTCTCTGTCTCTTTCTCCTCCCGGTCATGTTCTCTCTGTTTCTCATGATCCTCCAGCTCTCTCAGTTTTAGCTCCTTCTCCCATTCCAGCCGCTTCCGCTCCACGGATGCCGAGCGTCACCGGGACGATCCCCTGCTGGGGGATGAGCTTCGCCGGGAGGATCTCCTGCTGGCTCGGGGGGTCACAGTGCCCTCGGTATTCACTGGGCTCCTCCCCGCCCTTCCCCTAGGTATAGCTGCCGGCTGACCACTCCCAGCTGGGACAGACACTGGGGCCTGCGCTGCATCTGCCAGGCTGCTTCCCTCAGACACAGGGATCAGTTCATTCAAGCGGTCTCCCTCCTCCAGCTGGGCAATCAGCTGGTCTTTGTTGAGCCTCCCTCTGCGCAGCCCCCTCAGCTCCACCAGGTCGCACTTAAGCCGCTTGGCATACATATTCCTGCTGGCCACTCACAGGCCTGGGTGCTCACCGCTCCCCACGGTTTCCAGTGAAACCCCTAGTGCACCAGCCCTTCTTGAGGTCACCACCTCTCTGCCAGGGTCGAGCCACAGACTCCTCCGCCCGCTCGCTGCAATCGCCCGGGGGACCCTGTTACTGCAAATTCCTTCTCTCTGGTCACACACTCCCAGGAGTAAATTACCCCTAAAATTGTCCCTTTCTTTTACTGCTCCCCAGTCACTTACTGCAGGAAGCGCCGTCCACGGGGTGCAGTAAATCCCACCTCTGCCACCAGTTGTCACGGAGTGTGGGGGAGTCTGGTCCTGCACCCCTCACCCCCACAGTGACTCTGAGCCAGCCAGTAAAACAGAAGGTTTATTGGACAACAGGAATGCAGGTTACAGCAGAGCTTGGAGGCACAGCCAGGACCCCTCAATCAAGCCTCTCTGGGGTCCAGGAAGCTTAATCCCCTAAATTCCAACCACCCAGCCCAAAACCGAAACTAAACTCCTCTCCCTCCAGCCGGCCCCTTCCTTTGTCCACCTTCCCGGGCAAAGGTGCTGACACTGCTCCCTGGCTCAGGTTACAGGCTGAGCACTTGTCTCTCACCTAAAGTAATCCCCGGCTCTCCCATCTCCCACACAGATAGCCCCTACTCCATCACACCTTCTTGCACTGCTTTGCTGGAGATTCAGCCAGCCTCTTCAGGCCCTGTTATCACCCAACACGATAGCAGGTGGCGCCATACACCCAACTAAGCTACCTGAGTGCTTTACCTGAGCCACTCAAGGAGAGAGAGAAGACAACACCCAATTTCCCAGTGATAAGTGTTAGCAAACAGATCAAAGCAGATGATGTAGCAAATAACCAAAAACTCAAAAAAGCCTAACATACTAGATGGATAGAATTTGAATTAGCAATTTCTCACTCTGGGCTTGGCTACACTTACAAATTTGCAGCGCTGCAGCAGGGTGTGAAAACACACCCTCTCCAGCGCTGCAAATTGCGGCGCTGCAAAGCGCTAGTGTGGTCAAAGCCCCAGCACTGGGAGCGCGGCTCCCAGCGCTGTCCGTTATTCCCCACAGGGAGGTGGAGTACGGACAGCGCTGGGAGAGCTCTCTCCCAGCGCTGGCGCTTTGACTACACTTAGCGCTTCAAAGCGCTGCCGCGGCAGCGCTACCGCGGCAGCGCTTTGAAGTGCTAAGTGTAGCCACAGCCTCTGACTGATGATAGAAGCAGTCCCCCAAGTTTCCATACACAAGCTAGAAATCCCTGTATCCTGGGACCAGCACTTCCCCCAGTTCAGTCTTTGTTCCTCAGGTGTTTCCAGGAGTTCTCTTGTGTGCGGAATGAGGCCAAGAGATGATGTCACACCTCACTTTATGTAGCTTTTCCATATGGCAGGAACCATTTGTTCCAAACTCAGTTCCCTGTCCAGTTTGTGGAAAAATACAGGTACCAAAATGGAGTTTAGTGTCATGTGGTCTGGTCACATGCTCTAGCATGTCCTGCTGAGTCATAGTAGCCATGACTCATAGGCTGGCTGAAACATTCACAGGAAGGCTAAGCTCTTCCATGGTCCATTGTCTTTGTTGATGAGCCATGAACACTGTCTGGCTTCTTTGTTGTACCTGAAAGGCTCGTTGTGGCTGTTACCCAGAGTAAGCACAGTTGAAATACAGATACAGAGTCAATATCCATAACTTTAGATACAAACATGATACACGCACACAAATAGGACAATCATATTCAGCAAATCATAACTTTTCCAATGACACTGAACGTGACGCATCTTGCACAAAATGCATCATAATTATGTCCTAATCATTTGATAATCATACCACTATGCTGAATGTGGGGTGTAGTGTCAGGGCCTAATTTCAAGGCACAGAAGTTGGGAATGGAATTTCCCCTCTTTGCGGAACAGGAAATAACCCTCTAGCCAGGACTGGGAAAACTTCCCAGACTCCCAGTGCTGAAGCCTGAACCTCCTGACGCTTCATTAGTTACCACCAACCCCGATCTTTGTGGCAACTGCAAACTTTATCAGTGATGATTTTATATTCTCTTCCAGGTCATTGATAAGAATGTTAAATAACACAGGGCCAAGAACCAATCCTTGTGGGACTCCCCTAGAAAGAAATCCACTTGACCATGGTTCCCCATTTACAATCATAGTTTTAAATCTATTTAATGTATGTTGTGTTTATTTTGTATCTTTCTAGTTTTCTAGTAAAAATGTTGTGCTGAACCAAGTCATATGCCTTACAGAAGTTTAGGTATATTACATCAATACTATTAGTTGCAACCAAACTTTTTGATCTCATGCAATAAGGATATCCAGTTAGTTTGATTGGATCTGTTGTCTCTGAACCTTTGTTAATTGGTACTAATTATATTACCCTCCTTCAATTCTTTATTAATTAAATCCATATTCGCTGCTCCATTATCTTGCCCAGTATGAGACTAACACTCTTGTAATTAACTGGGTCATCTCTCTTACACTTTTAAAATACTGGCACGGCATTAGCTTTATTCCAGTCTTCTGGAATTTCCCCAGTGTTCCAAGTCCTAATTATAATCACTATTAAAAGTCCACCACACTCCTCCACCAGGTCTTTCAAAACTCTTGTGATACAAGTTATCTGGACCTGCTTATTTAAACATGTCTAACTGTAATAGCTGCTGTTCAACATCTTCGTGAGTTATTGTTGGAATGGAAAGAGTGTGGTCGTCAACGTCTTATATGACTTACATCGTCCGTTTTTCTCCAAATCCAGGAGAGAAATATTTATTGAACACTTTTACCTCTTCTACATTATTTTTGATAATTCTGCCATTTCCATCTAGTAATTTGCCACTTCCATTGTTAGGATTAATTTTGTACTTAATATACTTTTTAAAAACTTTCTTCTTATTTTCATTAATTGGTCATTGATTTCTGATAGCTTCCCTTGCCAACTTTCTACAATTCTGACCTTCTATTCTTTACTATTGACTTCCCCTTTCTTCCATATATTTTATTTGGAGAGTGTTGGGATTCCTACTAGGGAGCCACCAGCAGGGTCCGGAGACAGCCCCATCTCCTATATCAAGCTCTGGCTAGTAGGTATGTGATAAACGTGAAGATCCTGCCTCCGTCTGTCAGCTGAGAGAGACAGAGGTTCTCTCTTTCCACCCTCTGATGCCTCCTGGCTGCTCTAAGCAAGGTGGGGTGGGACTCTGTTAACATGTGCCTCCCGGAGCTTCCATTTCCCTGGTGCTACTCTTCCGTGAATAGTAGGGTTGTGAGTGGGGCAGCAGGTACTGAGTGCTGGACTCTTGCTCTTTCAGGGGCCGGTGACCTTCGAGGAGGTGGCTGTGTATTTTACCAGGGAAGAGTGGGCTCTGCTGGACCCCACTCAGAGAGCCCTCTACAGGGATGTCATGCAGGAGAACTATGAGACGGTGACCTCGCTGGGTAAGGAGTCCTGCGGGTTATTAGAAGCTGTGGGGTCTCTGAAGAACCTGAGCAGTAATAACTTTATACCTTTATTTGTCATACAAGTTTTGACAAGTTTCCTTGCCCCCCCTTTTTTTTGCCTTATCTCCCACCCACTAGTATCATTTTTGGACATGTGCCTTTTTGGTGCCGTCAGTCATTTTAAAATTGCATTTAATGTATCCTTATTGGATACATTAATAACTGTAGCTTTCATGCCTATTCCTCATTTTAAGAGGAAAATATACCTCCTGTAGAATTCTAAATTGAGGAAATAGGTGTATGACTCATGCATGGCTTGTGTGACAGTCAGATGAGCTCCTATTTTGATAGGAGAGCGTATAATGTTGCCATTCAGGACCCCACGGATGAAGGGAGAACAGAGCTGTGGGAGGGGAGGAGAAGGGGGGAGTAGATAATTCTGGGGTGTTAGGACATGGGGAGGGTGTGTGCAGGGTTAGAGCTAAGAAGCAGCAGGGAGGGATGATGAGGTGGTGAGAGACGAGGAGGGAACACAAGATTCTCCCAAGGTGCCGGCAGGTGGTGCTGGCTGAGAGTAATGGAAAGAAGTGGAGAGGAGTGTGGAGGAAGGGCACCGAGGAATTGGCTCAGTCTCAGGTGTTGAAGCTAAGTGGCCTATCTTTGTGGAAGAGTCGGACCCCTTGGGGATCTAGTGCACTCAAGAGGCACCTCCCAAGGACTATTTAAAAGCCAGGGCATTGCAGAGATCCTATGGATCCATGACAGCGTGCCAGAGATTAAGCCTTATGGGGAAAATATATAAAACAAGAAAAGGATCTAAATGCGTGTTTACCATCGCTCCCTCTCAGTCCTCATGGGAATCCCTGATCCGTTCCAAAGTGTATTAAAACCTTCCTTAAAGGCTCACCTCTTGGTTATCAGGTCATGTCCATTTTGTTAGAGGGTTTTCCCTTCACCTTCTCACTTCCCTGGTTCTTGTCACGCAGACAGCAAGCAGCAAAAGACCAGACGTCTGAAGCACAGATAATGTGATGTTTATTGGGGTTATTTCCAAGCAAGCAATATTCCACTGCCCTAATGAACTTACACCTAGAAAAATTAATTATGCAGCAGACAGAAACAATTAGAGAACCAGACTGATTAACATTGTAAAAGTGGTGGCCATAAAGATAAAACAATACAGAAATGAGGGTTTCACAACCACAACCATTGATAAGGGATTTCTTGCCAGACAGGCTGCTGTCAAACTAAGTTTTCTTTAACCATCTTAAGATCTGTTTCTTTATCTGGTGGTGATGGGCACTATCAGGACAGGATCATCTTCCTAACAGCCCAATAGCACCTTATTTCAGTGTGACTGGTTTGGGATGTGAGGACGTGACCCTTCGCTTCCCAGCTTATGGCTGCCCCTTCTGCTTAGCCAAAGGCCTTAGCCTAAGAACAAGGCTTCAGACTGTCATAGTGAGAGAAGGCCCAGAACAGGCAGACTGAGATTTTGATTCTTAGCTAGTTACAGGGGTATAAAGACAAAGTGATAAAAATACCCCTAAGTTCTTAAAGTCTAGGCTTTACAGGCAGGCCTGAATATGTCTATTCTAACAGTGGGTTCTAGCCCTTCCCCCGTTCTGTGTCTGTCTTGTCTATTTAGATCAGGGGTCGGCAACCTTTCAGAAGTGCTGTGCTGAGTCTTCATTTATTCACTCTAATTTAAGGTTCTGCGTGGCAGTAACAGATTTTGACGTTTTTAGAAGGTCTCTTTCTATAAGTCTATAATATAGAACTAACTATTGTTTGTAAAGTAAATAAGGTTTTTAAAATGTCTAAGAAGCTTAATTTAAAATTAAATTAAAATGCAGAGTCCCCCCCTTGGACCAGGGGCCAGGACCCAGGCAGTGTGAGTGCCACTGAAAATCAGCTCGCTGCCGCAGGTTGCCTACCCCTGATTTAGATTGTAAATTCTTCAGGGCATGGGCCATCTACTGTTCTCTGTTTGCACTTTGCCTAGCACAATGGGGACCCAGTGTTAGTTGGTCCTTAGGTACTAAGGTAGTGAATATGATTTATTATAATAGTAACTCTTCTGCCACTTTGAGCCAGGGAAGATGGCCTTGGGATGCGTAGCCTTATTTGGGGTGTGTTAGTAAGGTTGATTTGATTTATCAACTTAATTTAATTTGTATTGTAATTATTTTAATTAATAATAATACTTGATCATTTATATTAATTAATATGGGTTTGAGACTCGCCAATTTGTTTGATCAGAAGATAAAAGTTTGTGTTTCGAATCAGGTTCCACAGAATTGATAAAGGGACCTTCGGGGGTATGACAGGAAGCTCACACGGAGACAGATACAGTCATAAAGACTTTTTATTAAAATCAATGAAATAGTAAGTAAATTGTAAAACAGGTCGAATTACAGAGTTACAATTGTATTACTGTTACTCAGGAGATACATATGATGATACAATATTATGTGCTGCAAACTTTGGTTAATATTCACACCCTGTTTTGATAAACTGGTGTTGGCCTCACCTCTGGCGGTTCTGGTTTCACAGCTCTTGCAAGGGAAACTAATGTAAAGAGCTGTCAAATCTACTTTGGAATTTACTTTTTAGCTAAACTAAATAATCTAATACACAAATTAAAATAAAGTTTAGAGAGACCAAGCTTAGCTGAGTCCCTTTTGAACTTCAGGTTTGAAAAGAAAATAAGTGCGGTCTATTACTGGTTAATAGCTGTTGTAGGTGGATAGCATGAATACGTAGCTGAAGATGGTGACGTGTAGAGAAGAAGGAGGAGGTCGAGGTGGGGGTGGGGATACCATAGTGAGGTAGGTTACCTCTTTTTATAGAAATAAATGCCAGAAATCCTTCCTCTTATGCCCAAATTTCAGTCTTCCCCCATAGAAATGTTAGGGTACGCTTACTCCATAGGCTAGTGTGTGTGTGCGTATGGATGACAGGTATCTGCGCACTTGTGGGGTACTTGTTAAGTCTGTGAGTGCAACTTTGAAATATCCCCTTTGCTATTCTTCATTGTCTGTTGGTCTAGGTAAAGGGTCTTAGACCTAAGCGTAGGCACTCTATTTGGGTATAGGAAAAAGTTCCTTTTCTGGGTAAAAGGGCACAGGATATAGCTATGCTAACTTTGCTTTAGCTTAAAATGCAGGTTTTTGGCCTGTAGGTTTCTTGCATTACAGCCAAACATATTTTTAATATGAATTAATAAACCTATCACAATACTGTACTTATAAGAAAAGAGATATTGATGCAGGCAAGCAGATGAATGCTGAGGGCTACAGATGTTACTATCTAAAAATGAGCTGGGGGTTAAAACTATGGAATATTATTTGTGACAAGTATCCGACAAATTCCACTGACCTCCCTCGTTTTCTTTGCCTGCAGTAGGGTTTCCAATTTCCAAATCTGATGTGATCTCGCAGCTGGAACGAGGGGAAGAACCGTGGGTCCCGGACCTCCAGGGCTCTGAGAAAGAAGTGGTCCTGAGAGCTGCTTTCACAGGTGAGGACTTGGTTAAACAACTCAACAACTGCTTAGGAATGCAGGAAACATTTGGGCTGCCCTACAAAGACCCTGTGAGCTCTTCAAGTTCAGGATTGTTCCCTGCAGATGTGGAATCATTATGGCAGATGTCACTCACGGCTTCCCTCCTATTCTGACTGACAACTGGCAGCAGGTCCCTCCCCGATCTCACTTTCCTCTGAGAGTTATGGTGCAATGAGGACCCAGAACTGATCCCTTCCTCTCTTCTCTGTGAAGGGTTTGGGGAAAATCAGCACCTGATAGGTTTGATCTCTCCCACATATATTTTGGTTTGTTCATCCCTTTTTCCATTCCTCCCTGACATTTCCTTTTTCTCAGGCACAGGGAGTGACCTATATCTGGATTCTTTCTGTCTCCCATCCGGCGATGGGATGGTGAGTGAGAACGAGAAGGAGAATCCCCAGCAGGAAGACACTGTGCAAGTAGATCCACATTGGATGTTATCAGGAAGATCCACAGGGAATGTTTCCAGGAGTTGTGCACTCCCAGAAAACACAAAAGCCTGTGAGAATCAACAGAGGCCAGAGGAAAACTACAGTAGCCACAACAGAATCAACTTGGAAGAGACACGCTACATGTGCCATGAGTGCGGGAAAAGCTTCAGTTGGAGCTCAAACCTTATCAAACATCAGAGAATCCACACTGGAGAGAAGCCCTACACGTGCTCTGAGTGCGGGAAAAGCTTTGGGCAGAGCTCAAACCTTTTCACACATCAGAGAATCCACACAGGGGAGAAGCCCTACACGTGCGCTGAGTGCGGGAAAAGCTTCATTTGGAGCTCAAACCTTATTGCACATCAGAGAATCCACACACGGGAGACGCCCTACATGTGCTCTGAGTGTGCAAAAAGCTTCAATCGGAGCTCTCACCTTATCGCACATCGGAGAATCCACACACAGGAGACACCCTACACGTGCTCTGAGTGCGGGAAAAGCTTCCGTTACAGGTCAGTCCTGAGCGCACACAGGAGAAGCCACACAGGGGAGACGCCCTACACGTGCTCTGAGTGCGGGAAAAGCTTCAGTTGGAGCTCTCACCTTAGCGCACACAGGAGAATCCACACAGGGGAGACGCCCTACACATGCCCTGAGTGTGGGAAAAGCTTCAATCAGAGCTCACACCTTTTCACACATCAGAGAATCCACACAGGGGAGAAGCCCTACACGTGCGCTGAGTGCGGGAAAAGCTTCATTTGGAGCTCAAACCTTATTGCACATCAGAGAATCCACACACGGGAGACGCCCTACATGTGCTCTGAGTGTGCAAAAAGCTTCAATCGGAGCTCTCACCTTATCGCACATCGGAGAATCCACACACAGGAGACACCCTACACGTGCTCTGAGTGCGGGAAAAGCTTCCGTTACAGGTCAGTCCTGAGCGCACACAGGAGAAGCCACACAGGGGAGACGCCCTACACGTGCTCTGAGTGCGGGAAAAGCTTCAGTTGGAGCTCTCACCTTAGCGCACACAGGAGAATCCACACAGGGGAGACGCCCTACACATGCCCTGAGTGTGGGAAAAGCTTCAATCAGAGCTCACACCTTAATAGACATCAGAGAATCCACATGAGAAAGAACTGTTATAAATCCCTTGACTAAGGCTGGCCAAAGATTTTTTTTTTTCTTTAATCGCATTTGCTAATTCCCACATAGTGATTTTTGCATCATCTTCACCGTGGTGTCTCAGCTCCACCAGATCAGTTGCCTGCTTCTGCCTTTTGCAGCTCACTCTTCTTTGGGGTCAGTCCTGTGATCTTTTCTATCAACTCCTTTCCTTTAGAGTCACAGGACTGTGTGTCCCTCCTGCCAGGAATGTTCATCACCTCCAGGTGGGAGAGAGGTTTGATTCCAACAAGCTACACTGAGGCTAAAACTATCTGTACCTTCCATCCACTAGGACTGTACATGGCGTTGGCTGCTCAAGTTAGTGATCTTGATGTAAAAAGACAATTATAGTTGTAGAGCAGATGCAGCCCAGGTGCAGGGGTTGGCATTAGCTTCCTCCTTGACCTGACCTAAACTCCATCACTTTCCCTAGTCTAAACAAACCCTGAGCATCACAGTTATACTGTTCCCCCATTTCACAGCAATTGTTAGTCATCGAGTTCACTCTTGGGGAAGAAGTTGTTTCACTCCCAGTTGCTCTGATGTTGGTTCAGGTTGTGCTGCAGAGCAGATATTTTTACTACCATTTTTCTCACTTAAAATATATTGAACTATAACAAAAAGCAGGAACAGGGCAGGGATAGAGAGTGAAATGTCATTTCACCCTCTGTAACAACAGAAGAAGATGGGGTAAGTCAGAGGGATTCCCTTATTCCCCATCACCATCCCAGTCCCCCTGTTGTGCAGTTGGTTAGGTCAGTATTTTTTCTAAAGGGCTGGGAAGAGGATTCCCTCATAAATAACTTGTAACTAAACAAAGTGCCCATGCATTGGGCTCCCAAAGCAGTTGTGGCCCAGGCCCTGCAGGAAGTGGCTCCTGAAGAGATCTCCTTCCTCATTAGCTGCATGTTGCCTATTATTTGGGAAATACAATCCCTATCTAGGCAGAGATGGGGAAAATGGAAGTGACTTTTCTCTTCAGCTCACCCCTGGGAGATGCTGCAAATGTGTAGAAAATGAAATCCGTGTTGAATGTGATATATCTATTAAAAATAGGTATCTTTCTGCAGAGACCTGACATTTGTTGTCTTACAGGGTTTCTAAACCGCACCTGAATTTAGTCCCTAATTTTAATCTGTGCCACCAGATTAAATAAATAAAAGGGCATATTTGGGGGAGTTGTACCTCACTGTCGCTACTGATCTGTTGTGCGGTTGGTGAAGAATTCTATGCCAGAGAAGTGTCAAATTAATCCAAGGAAGGTCAAAGATTTGACAAGAGCTCAGGTAGAAATTGCAGGTACTAGTGGTTGATTTTCACCCCAAAGATGGAAGCTATGGTGACCTGTGGCCCAGGTAAACTATTTTTAGAACCTGCTCCCTAGTTAAGTGTCATCGATCACACTCCTGAAGGACGCCATGATTAAATTGGGCACAACTGTCTTTTACCATTTGGATCCAAAGCGCAGAGAGAAACAGCTGATTCCTTCAGAGCCATTCCATGCCTACGGGTCCCAATCTGGCTGCCTTGTTGGACAAGAAGCACTTCCCTGCTGGCCAAACAATGGTAGCCAATGAGGGAATGTATCAGATGTGAAGTTCAGACTGCAGGATACTTTAATGCTGAGTCCCGAGGCTGTGGTTTAGTCCAGGCCTGCACAACTCGTAAAGCGGCGAGGGCCATATTGCTCCAAAGAAAACAGCTGAGGGATGAAACCCCACCGAACCCCCCCAGCACCGCCCAGCCCCTCCGAAACACAACTCCCCCAGCACCGCCCACCCTGCAAATACAACACCCCCAGCGCTGCCCAGGCCCCCCGAAACAATCCCCCCGCCAAGTACTGCCCGCCCTGTGGAAACAAACCCTCCTTCCCCGGCACCGCCCTGCCAAAACAGCGGTAATGAACCTTGCTAATATGTTATAGGGGGTCCCTAAGGTAGTATAATTAAGGTAAAAGAAAACTGTCTTTTTGCTAGAAATAGAATAAGATCCCCTCGCCCCTTGGTAATCAGTTGCCCTGTGGAGTGAATGAGGTGGGACTGAGGAAGTCGTGGAAGGCAGCACCTCCAGACGGCTGCAACCCTTGGAGAGGGGCTGGGAGCCAGACCAGGTCAGTAGAACAGGTCAGCCACTGACTCACCATTCACCTCCTCAGCCCCCCACCCCCCGCTCACCTCCTCAACCCCCCTCCCCTGCCGCCGGCTCACCCGCCCACTCGCCTCAGCCCCCTACCCCCCATGGCTCACCTGCCTGCCCGCCCACTCACCTCCTCAGCTCTCCTCTGCTATCACCAGCTCACCTGACCCCCCGCCAATACCCGCCCGCTTGCCTCCTCAGACCTCCACTCCCCCGGCTCACCTGCCCCCCGCTCACCTCTGTTCCCCCCCTCCCCGACTCGCATACTCACCCACCACTACCCGACCGCTCGCCTCCTCAGCCTCCCACCCCGCTAGCCAGTGATGAGCTGCCAAAATCTTAACAACCAGTTCCCTCCTCACCCCACATGGGGGTTGTGGCCCACTCCTGCCCCCTGGGACTCCTGCCCCATCCAACCCCCCACGTTCCTTGACACCCCCCCGGGACCCCTACCCCATCTACTCTCCTTCCCTGTCCCGTGACTGCCCCCTGCCGCCCCATCCAACCCCTCCTCTCATTCCTGATGGCCCCCCTGGGACCATTGCCCCATCGAACCACCCCTTCTCCCTGTCCCCTGACGGCCCCTGGAACCCCTGCCCCTGACGGTTCGCGCGGGAAGCCTGGGAAGCGAATGGCGGCTTCGTGCTCAGGCCCAGGAAGACAGAGGGGAGGTAGGTGAGCTGGGGTGGGAAGCGGTTCCCCAGTGCACCCCCCCCGGGTTACCTGCTGCGGTGCGGGCGGCCCCCCCTGCCCCAGCTCACCTCGTCTCCGTCTCCACCTTGCTGGGCCTGAGTGCGAAGCCGCCACACGGCTTCTCTTCCCTCGAAAGCTTCTTGTGTGAACAGCTGATTAGCAGGGGGAGGGGGGAAAGCGAAGCGGGGCATTCAGGGGAGGAGGCGGAGTGGAGGTGAGCTGGGGCCAGCCACCGGCTCACCTGCCTGCCCTCTCACTTCCTCAGCCCCCACCCTCACCTGCTATTGTGTCCTACAGGAGGCCTGTGATATGCAGGGGGTCAGATTAGATGCTCTAATGGTCTCTTCTGGCCATAAAGTCGACTAATTTCTAAAAAACTGAGTGTAGCATTGGGAGCAGCGTCTGATGTTTCCCTGTCTAGCCGGCTTGCTGCCTAGAACGAACGCTCCTTGAGTGGGGTGATCCACAGGGAGTAGCTCAAACCTGCAAAGTGCCTGGCCAGGGGCAGGACATTAGCCCAGCAAGGGAGGGGTGTGACAGTGACATCACAAAGGCCTTTGGCAGGACCTCAGCCTATTGGTCCAAGGTGGTGGGGAGGTGGTGACCTCACAGAGAGATGCTGACATCAGCCAGGCAGGACCGGGGCGAGGGGCCAGGGAAACCTCAGAGACCCCTGTGGCTTTGCTCCAGCAAGTCTCCTTCTCCAAGTCTCTCTCTGAGGACTGAGAGAGTATTTGGGTTCACGGACGTGAGTGCCAGGAGGAACCTCTTTCGAGTTTTCTCCTTCCCTTTTAGTGATTTTACTAGAAAACAGCCGTCCCTGTTTAGAAGGTAAGAGCCTCCTCGAGGTTAGAAACCTGTTCAGTCTGATCCAGCTGGTGACAGTTGAATTCTAGACATGGAAAACACGAGCTTAAGGAGGCAGAATTTTATTGCGCACCTGGGATTTTGTCCCTTAGAATCACCGGGGACATTAGGGTTTGTCCTTTTTGTTTCACCTTTTCCTCCATCCCTCCCCCCCCCTTTCTCTTCTTCTCTTGCTTATTTTGTTCTTTCTCCTGTTCCCCTCCCAACATCAGGAGGGAGGGGTGTGGCGGGGGGAGAGAGATATGTGGAGGAGGGCTCTGCAGCTCCCACTGTGGGAGGACCACCTAAAAATGTGGGGCTGAAATAGTGCTCAGGCAATCAGGGCTGGATTAACCTTTTGTAGGCCCCTATATAGTCACTGTGGGCTCCGAGTGTGGGCCTGGTGGGGCAGTGCCATTGGTGCCATAGGATACCCGGTACTGAACCTCAGAGACATTTTTCATTTTGATCACACACCCCTACATGACTATATGCATTGCCATACACAGCTCCCTCAGCCCCCGGTTTTCTCATTGAGCTGTACACCCATGTGGGTTTACCAGTGTCCACAGTGAGCAGAACTTTCATAGTGATCAAGGAAACTCCCCACAGATTTATCTCCTTCCTCATTCAGACTTTCTCTAGCCATGTCTCCAGTACCCGCCATGTCACCAGTCACGGCATGTGGTCCTAGTCTCAGCTCACAGTTCTAAAGCCAGCAGACACCTGATCAGTTCTGACAGATCCCTCCCTCAGCCCCCATCCTGCCATGTGAGCCAGCCACCTGCAAACACCATCTCCCCAAAGTCAGGACTTAGCCCTTGGGAATCCGAAGCCAGCAGCCTCTCTCCCTCTGCTCCCATCTACATGCTAGTCTGCTACCTGGTCACCACCACCTCTCACCAGACTTGTTTCCTTTCTACTTTGGACATGCTCCCACCCAGCTGGAAGCTCCCTCTGCCAGCCTGACCTGCTCCCTCTTTCCCTGCTCCCCCTGACATTCCTGTTCTACTGGTGACCTCTGTTCCTTGAGGTGAACTCCAGTGTCTTTAGCTGCTCTAGCTTAATGGCCCCCAGTAGTCACAGAGCCACCTGCAGCTTCTCTGGCTACAGCCATGGGGCCAGTTCCCAGAGGCCAGCCTTAGCCAGCTGCAGCTACTAGCCGCAGGAGGGGTGGCAATGCCAGGGCTGAGCCTGCTTGAACCTTGCAACGGCTGCACTAGGGCCTCTAAATCCTCAGCCCTGGCCCTAGGCAGCTGCAGACTCTGGAGTTAGGCACTTCCCTCCTCTAGGCCATGGCTTTAAATACCTGCGATTCCCATCACCTGCAGCTGAGGCCACCAATTCCCACACCTCCCTCAGCCAGCACCTAGTCGTGCAGAAAGTGCAGCCTGAGTGATTTTGGAGGCTGGGTGCCAGGAGGTTCCCGTCCCTGAGCAGCAGCCCTGCAACAAGCTCACGTGCTTCCCAGTTGGGACATTAGCCGTTACTGACAAGGTTTGTCTGTGTTCTTTTTTTTTATCTCATTGTTAGGTGTCAGGAGTATGAACTATTCAATAGGTTCAATTAGTTGGTTAATAAGATGTTTATGAAGTAAATCACTGGCTTTAAAATAAGATCCAATCTGGAGCATATGAACTATTGACCCCTGGACTCCATCTCTGAGAGGGGACTTGTTTACCATCAGGGGACAGGCTCAAACCAGCCCTCAGCGTTCCATCTCCTCAGCACTTTTCCCGCCAGCAGCACATTCCTACCCCGGCCGGGGGGGGGTGGGATTTTTCCAGCTGGGACCGGCCCCCTGGGCAGCCCCGGGCTCTGCCCGCACCAGCCCCCTGGGCCGGAGCCCCCCAGTGAGTGAGAGACCCCGGGGGGGGGGCACTGGGGCTGGGCAGGAAAGTGACTCTGCCCCAGGGAACCTGGGAGAAGCCTCAGAGCTGCCTCAGCCCCAGTGGAGCTGCAGCAGGATCTGCACCAAGCACCGCTGGGATTTGGGGGGCAGAGACTGGGGCCTGGTGGGGGGATCCCCTGTGGTGTGGGGGGAGATGGGGGGTGTCAGGCAGGGAGGGGAGAAGCTGGAGTTGTAGGGGGGGAAGGTCAGTGGGACGCGGGGGGGGGGGGTTGAACTGTCTCTGTGCAGCCAGGAAATTCCCAGGGGGGGGGAGTGGCGGGCGGGGGAAGGGGGGAGGTGAGTTAATTGGATCCTGTCCCTGTTTGTGCCACTTGCCTCTCACCCCCGATACAAATTCTCTCTAGTTCTGCCCCTTTTCTCTCTCAGTATCTCACACGGGCTATAAAATATGGGGCGATTTCCCCCCTTTCCCCTCCAATGATCAGCTTTCCCGTCTCCCCCGATTTCCCCCGTTCTCCCCATGAGTCTCAAACGTCAGTTTAAAATCTTCTCTAGTGAGGGGCATTTTCCCACCCATTTCATCTGCAGCGATTTGTCCTTGTGTAGGTGGGAAATTGTTGCCCTGAGTCATTCCCCAGCACATGGCTGCCCCTGGCGTGGCGGTGGGATGGCTCAGTGGTTGGAGCACTGGCCTGCTAAACCCAGGGCTGGGAGCTGACTCCTTGCGGGGGCCATTTGGGGATTTAGTTGGGGATTGGCCCTGCTTTGAGCAGGGGGTTGGACTAGACACCTCCTGAGGTCCCTTCCAGCCCTGATATTCTAGGAGATGCCGGGTCTCTGCCAGGGCAGGGAAGGGGGCAGGGGGAGCTGGAGCCGGTTCGCTTTGATGGGCTCTGGCTGGGAAGGTGCAATTCCTCCTCCCGGCCGCCGGGGGGCGCTGCGCTGCGGGATCCATGTGAGCTGCCTCCTGGCCCTGCTGCTGCTCCTGCTCTTTGGAGCTCTGGCCCTGGGGCTCCTGCTGCTGCTGCACCCCCCCGCCGCAGCCAGCCCCTGTTACCCACCCCCAGCCTCTGTCTGCACCCCCTGCCCTGCCCCCAGCCCCCAGCCCCTGTCTGCACCCCCTGCCCTGCCACCCCCATTGCACCCCCTGCCCCCAGCCCCTGTCTGCACCCCCTGCCCTGCCACCACCATTGCACCCCCTGCCCTGCCCCCAGCCCCTGTCTGCACCCCCTGCCCTGCCACCCCCCATTGCACCCCCTGCCCTGCCACCCTCTGTCTGCACCCCCTGCCCTGCCACCCCGCATTGCACCCCCTGCCTGCCCCCAGCCAGCCCCTGTCTGCACCCCCTGCCCCCAGCCAGCCCCTGTCTGCACCCCCTGCCCTGCCCCCCCATTGCACCCCCTGCCCTGCCCCCAGCCCCGTCTGCACCCCCTGCCCTGCCACACTCCCCTGCCCCCAGCCAGCCCCTGTCTGCACCCCCTGCCCTGCCACCCCCCATTGCACCCCCCACCCGCAGCCCCTGCCTACAGCCACGTCCTGCTCCCAGCTGCTCCCCTTGTGTGAGTGTCTGCAGCCCCCCGCTCCTCCCTGCCCACAGTTGCCCCCTGCCACCCTCCCCCACCCGCAGCCTCTGCCGCCCCCGCCTCCAGCCAGCCCCTGTCTGCACCCCCTGGCCAGAGCCAGCCCCTGCCATCCGTCCTGCCACAGCCCCTGCCACAGCCCCTGCCACCCCCCTTGCCTCCTGCCACAGTCCCTGCCCCCTGCCACCCCCGACCCCTGCCACAGCCCCTTGCCCCACCATAGCCTGTCTGCACCACCTGCCCACAGCCAGCCCCTGTTGCAGCCAGCCCGTGTCACACTCCCTGCCTCCAGCGAGCCCTGCCCCACGCCCCTATCTGCAGCCAGCCCCATGTCCACTGGTGCCCTGCAATTCCCTGGGCAGTAACCCTGCACACCTGCTTCAATGAGGGGGGCATGGAGCAGCTGGGACCCACACCTGTGCACACCCGAGGGTGACCAGACAGCAAGTGTGAAAAATCGAGATGGGGTGGAGGTTAATAGGATCCTATATAAGAAAAAGACCCCAAAATTGAGACTGTCCCAATAAAATGGGGACATCTGGTCACCCTAGCACACCCCAGGGAGTGGCGGGGACCCACACATGGGAAATGGAGCTCCTTTCTAGTTCAGGCCCATCTTTGTAAAAAAGAACTGTAGGTCGGGTTAACATACATCTGTATTTTCCCAGAGATGTCAGGCTTTTAGGTTCTTAAATCGCTGTTTGGGTGGTAAATTTTAAAAATTCCTCCCGGGAAAATACGGACGTATGGTAACCCTATTGGTACAAAAAATCCATACTGTGGCATATCTCTTAAATCAGAACTTTTTATAGGGAACCGGTTGTTAAGATTTTAGCAGCTCATCACTGGAAGGGAGGCGCATGTATCCCCCGTGGGGACTGCCCAGACCCCCGTTTCCCAATCCCAGTTGTTGCCCCCTAACTACCAACGCAGTTGCCCCCAACCATCAGTTGCCAGTCACCTGTCCATCCCCTGCAGCTGCCCCCTTCCTTTTGTTAGCCAAAAGGGCTCGTTCTCCCCGGAGCTTACCTAATTACACCAAGGAGGCACGGAGACAGGAAGACAAGTACCACACCCTTTATTGATCAGTCAGCTGAGCGGGTGTTCCTCTCGGCTAGTGCCAGAGAAAGAGACACACCTTACATGGCCAGATGGGCCTACCTTTATACCCCGAAACAAACAACTTAGCCTACGTTTGTCTACGTCATTTGGTTGACCTGTAGAACCTGTATATGCATCTGTTAGGGGATAATTGGATATGCAGGATACATATATCATTTTGTGGGGGCTACAAGATACATACAGCTGTTGAGGATACATTTGTCATTCTGAAGGGGAAACAAGATACACCCGTTGACCCTTTGTACTAGATACTTTGGATGCATACATGTGAACGCAGCTGCATACACTTGGGGAGCCAACATATACTTGGGGAGCCAAACAAAACTGATAAGCGAAATAGCTGACTTAGGTAGATACACGGCTTTCAGTCTAATGAGTTCTGTAAGCTTTCCAACACAGTTTGGACAAGCATAACATAACTTTGGTTTACTCAGGCCTAATACAAAAAGGCTTCATTAGCACTATGATTTTCCAACAACTCCCCCCTTTGAGAATACTCACCAAACCTTTTGGCTGAGTTTTCTCACACTTTGAGGCCAAAAAGCAATGAAGCTCTGCAGAAATATTTACAACTGCTCTTTTAAGCTTAGTCACCCCCAACCCAGGAATGAATGCATGGACAAAAGAGTGGAACCTTGTTCATTTAACAACGAAGGGATCGGGGTACTGACTATAACTCAGGTAGGTATACCCAGTGGTTTAATTTCCCAGATGTCTCGGTGAATAATTTAATCCCACATGCATCCTCCCCATGGACCCGGCAGGATTCGGTATGTGGGAGCCACACCCACCCCAACCGGTCCATATGCTTGGAAGGAGCACTGTAAATGTACACACTTTCATCCAGAAAGTGTCCAAATATGTTTCCATGATCACAGATCAGATGGTACTTCAGATGTGTCTGTAAGGGCAGTGGGCCAAGTCTGGTGCTCAAGATTACTCCAAATGGCCATCAGCTGGGCATTCAGGAAATCCTGGATTTCTAAACATACTAGATCCCACTGCAATGCCTTCCCAGTCTTAGTGATATTTAACACCATTTCTGTCAGTAACTTCTGGGTCATAGAACTAAGGGTGGAAATGACATGTAACTTACCAACTCCAGCCGATACTTAAGATAGCTGAGCTTCATAAATAAGGCTAGTGGCCCTTTCTAGTCGGCCCAATTTCTTATTATGTTCTTGGCCTTTGAAAAATAATTCAGATGACTGCAACACTATTGGCCCCAGCCCACAGGGATCTGGTCAATTCCCTTTCCTTCTATAGGAAATAACCCAGGCTCTTTGTTGTGCTAATCTAATGGCAGCCCCTTGTGAGCAATCTGGGTATGTAAAAGTGATCTGAAAACTGGATAAAGACAATACCATTTAAAATCCAATGAGGGAGGGCAAGACATACTAAAGGATTTATCCAAAACACAGGGCGCAGCCTGTAGAATAAACCCCAACATTCAATTAATACCACATTCCCAAGCAGGGGTCCCACAAGTTTGTTCCTGCCAGTGTATAATTCTTTGATTCTTCACCAGGGTCAGTTCTCAATGTCCTTTCTGGTCAGGAATTCCTGGACTTTGGCAGTGTCAGTGAAGTGAGCGTTCCTTCTCCTTTCCCAAAACAATTGTAGTTTAGCATTCTACAGGGGAGAGATTATCAGCACATCACCCTGTAATGGTTTTTGATTCTTCTAGAAAAGTTCAAAGGCACAGTAGGTCTGTCAGCGGACAAGGGAGAGGTTAGCTAGCACGTCACCTTGTCCTTTTTCCCTGCTGTCCAGAAGGCACAGTGGAGCTAGAAGAAGGAATAGGCTAATCATATAGGAGAGTTCTCCTGATGTGGACGGGTCTTTTTGCAGTGAGAATCATGGGTCCAAGCAATCAGTCTTTGGCATTTCACAGCGGTGTTGGTAATCAGCAGGACTCAATAAGGGCCTTTCCAGCGTGGAGCCAAAGCAGTCTTTTGTTGGTGGACCTGTACATTGATCCGGTCTCCAGGTTCCATGGAGTGGCAGGGCTGCTAGGGTCTTCGGGTAGTGCGTCTTTACCTGTGTAAAAAGGAAACCTAACACATTGCATTAGTGTCTTTGCAGATTGTACAGCCCCCCTTTTCTGGTTGTTAGCCAAGTGTCCTTGAACGAAGTCAGTGTGTATCTTTTTTTTTTTTTTTTTTTTTTTTTGGACTGAGCTTGCTAGTTAAAGTTTTTCTCATTTAACTCGTTCTTTTTCCTTTTCCCCTTTTTGGCTTCCTTTTTTAACCTACAAAGGAAACTTTTACTTTTTACTTATACACCTTTTGTTAACAATGAACACATACACATTGCTGTTATACAGTACATTAGTCTTATTATTTAATGTACGCCACATATACCCTTCTACTAAAATAACCTTATTACAGAGCTTTGGAACAACAAGCCAGGACAAGCACACCCACTTTGAGTTCATTCAATACAACCTCTAGTTCAATAGCTTCCCACCATCCCCAGCCCTCTGGCTAGAAATCTGAGGTAGCCAGAAGGATCCCATGTACAATATGGGGAGTGGGTTAACTTTTTATGTCCTTGCTTTCAAAGACTGTTAGTATGCAATTTGGCCAATGCAGTTTTTTTCTTTTACTTAAGAAAATACATAAGACTTTAGTATATCACATTTTTCTGATGTATTCAAACACTTTGTATTTTAAGTTGAACAAAACAAATATCTGCATTTCAATTCAAGCCTTCTGCTTTATTTCAAACCAGACCATCCCATGAAAATATTAAACACAACAATTCTGACCACGAGACAGACACCACAAGACAGAACATAGAACACAAAACATAATTTTTACTCTGCCAGTAAATCATGGTATGTTGTATGCTGTTTAGCTGGCATTAGTTTTCTTTGATTATCTGAAAGACAAAAACAGAGGTCTACCCCTTCTGGGCAGTCAATTATTGCTTAAAATGTACAAATACCCTTGTTGATTTCAGGCAAAACAAGGGAATTACCCCATATTGTCTTATATGTGTTTTATAGGCAGCCCAGGTTTCAGTGGCTTTTACCTTATCAGTTAGATAATTTGCATTAATACAGATGCTTTCTGGCTTGCTTTTTACTTTTAACTCCTGCTTTTAAACACTGAAAGAAAACATCACCACTGATAGTGCCTTAGAGCCTAATAAATTTTCATTTACACAGCACTGTATACATTCTTTAGCTAATTCAACAAAATTGTTCATAGCCAAATGATTGCAATCTAATAATTTCTTTGCCTGAATTTATTTACAAACATTTAAAAAAAACCACCAAGAACTTTTCTCTTTAGCATTTTTACAAAGTTCAACTACTACTCCCTCCAGCAACTACAGAGTTAACTCTTCACTCTCCTTCAAATCACTTGCTCTTTCCTTATATCACTTGCTTTGTCTTTCAACAGCCACTTACCAATTCAAATCACCATTCCAAATATCCTCCTGAGTATTTGAAATCCCCATGCTTACACTCACTTACTTCTTCCTTCCACTAGACCCTCAAAAGTTTCCAACCTGTTCTCCAAGCTCTCTGTTTGTTGCCTGCCCGCCTGGGCCCGATCCTTTTTTTTTTTTTTTTTTTTTTTTTTTTTTTCGCTGAACCGTTTCTTTCATGGGCTTCTGCCCCCACCCTTCTGGTTTTTTTTTTCCTAAAACATTTTATTCACAAGACGACCCGAGTCCTCCCTCGTGAGGCTTGCCACCTGGGCAAAACGCATGGCCCACTGGCGTTAACTATTTAATTGCCTCTTGTAGCAAACACACTGCTGTTACGGCGTATGCTGAGCACAAATGGTTAAATTTTAACAAGTCCCTGAAGGACTGGTACTTGCTTAGCCAGGGCTTCCTTTTATAACTGGAAGTCCTGTCTCAAGGCCTGCAACTTGGCCTGGCGCAGGTTTGAGTTGCTGCCTGGTTCATGATCTATGCTCTTAATTGCTTAATTCTAGTTATCAAATACACATTTTTTTCCTTTTCTCCAACTACTCTATTGCCCAGTCCTGCTACGACTGGGGGTAGATTCACCTGCCACCCTTCCTGGTCAACCAGGGTGGAGAGAGGAATGCTAAACCCTTCTCCAGTTCTCAGACTTACTGCAGCTGAGAATGGGCACACCTTTAATTATGCAATCCTCAACATATAACACCAACAGAACCAAATAAAACAAACATAAAACAACAAGGGTAAAACAAATAGATGGTGTAAATTCTACAGGGTTCCCCCATTCTCTATTGCTCACCAAACTGTGACAAATTTCTGTTACCAATTATCCTTCATGTCAGGTGATCAAACTGACACTGCAGGACGTTGCAGGAGGATAGAGAAAATACACCATATAACCAAATTTTAAAGCTTCATTAAAATGATAAAACAACAATGGAGAGTGTTGGGAATACTCCCACATCACTCAAGAAAGATATGAATGTCCCATACTTACACATATCCAGACTGGCCACGTCTGTATATAACATTCAGAAAAGGGGAATAGGTGGACGGGAGATTATCCTGTATACAGCTTGTTCAGAATTTCCAACATGCTTCCGCTCTTGGGAGGGCTGTTCTTTTACACCCTGGAATCTCCTGCGGTGTCTCTTTCAGAGATTCCAGTCCAGGTCAGCTACCTGTGGCTTCTCCAGTGTCACCAAGCCACACCAACACCGGCATCCGTCACAAAGTCAGACTGTTGGATCTCACCAAACAGTTAAGCTTTGCAAATGTAATCTCAGTTCTGTAACTTGTACTGCCTTTGGTTTGCTTGACCTTGAGCATAAAACAACTTTCTCTTTTTATCTCTGGGCGAAGCTGAGTTTTAAATTAACCCGTTTCTAGACAAATTGCTCACACTGTGTCAGAGGCTTTTCTTTGGTGATTAAAAGCTCCTCTGAGATATATGATCTTATCTAGATTAAAGGTACCTTTTAATGGGCATTGTTTATATGGATCTTCACGCGTATAAAGATTCCAATTCTCTAAATACCTGCAGGTTTTAGAACCATAATGTACGTACATATAATATGCTGGGGTACCCTTAGGGGGTGAGGTGGAATGTTTAGACTGTCCCTTACCCACACGGAAAAGAAGGGGGGGGGAGAGAAGATGGGTTCACACGCTCCTAGACCCGGTTACAGTTTTGGCTTCCAGCATACCAATAGAACAAGAAACAAAAGTACCCCTACCAAAAAGAAAAGCGAGCCCTGGGGCTGCTCTAAGTCCCAGTAATTGTTCAGCACGGCCCACGGACTCGTGGAGTTAATGGAATTATTCATTAGCTGTGTCTGAACCTAGGTACCTTAACCAGAAAGCTTTTACCCACACACACCTTCCTATTTGTGGGTTCCTTTACCATTAGGGGCCCAAGGTCCCAACCCTCACTCTTCGGGGGCGTTAATCCTCAAACCCAGGAGGTAACGCACTTACCACGCCCGGAGTGGCCACGTCTGGCAGGTGGACTCCCCTCTTCTGGTACTGTCTTGCCTCCGTGTCGTTTGGAGTTCTCTATGGAGGGGGCGTAGCCGTCCCGGCCGATTGCGGCGACCCGGAACTTGAGCAAACCAATAGCTCAAGGTGGCCACTCTCCTGAGCCGTCCTCGGCCGCCGGTCAGCGCCCCCAACAGGGAGAGAAGTCCCGGCGTGGAGTCGCCATTTGTTAGCCAAAAGGGCTCGTTCTCCCCGGAGCTTACCTAATTACACCAAGGAGGCACGGAGACAGGAAGACAAGTACCACACCCTTTATTGATCAGTCAGCTGAGCGGGTGTTCCTCTCGGCTAGTGCCAGAGAAAGAGACACACCTTACATGGCCAGATGGGCCTACCTTTATACCCCGAAACAAACAACTTAGCCTACATTTGTCTACGTCATTTGGTTGACCTGTAGAACCTGTATATGCATCTGTTAGGGGATAATTGGATATGCAGGATACATATATCATTTTGTGGGGGCTACAAGATGCATACAGCTGTTGAGGATACATTTGTCATTCTGAAGGGGAAACAAGATACACCCGTTGACCCTTTGTACTAGATACTTTGGATGCATACATGTGAACGCAGCTGCATACACTTGGGGAGCCAACATATACTTGGGGAGCCAAACAAAACTAATAAGCGAAATAGCTGACTTAGGTAGATACACGGCTTTCAGTCTAATGAGTTCTGTAAGCTTTCCAACACAGTTTGGACAAGCATAACATAACTTTGGTTTACTCAGGCCTAATACAAAAAGGCTTCATTAGCACTATGATTTTCCAACACTTTATCCAGGGACCTTTGAGCTCCTCGTCCCCCTCCCTTTTAATCAGCTCCTCACAGGGCTCCCTGCTGCCCATGGGAATGGTGGGGGTGGGGCAACCATCACTTTGTATTTATGTATTGGACAGTCGTATAAAATCCAGTCCAACAGTCCCCCTTTTCCACTAGTTCGTTAACAGCAATATAAAATCCCCTCAGATCTTGGTGTTTTTCTCTCATGTTATCAAATACGCAGTTTGTGACACATTTACTGTGCAAATCTCAAAGGTTCATATAAAATACCCTAAACATTTGCCCCACTTCTCTCTAGTTGTCTATTTCTAATTGAATATGCCCTGAGATTTCCCCCTGTCTCTCTAATTATAAAATACCAAGAAAATCTCAGATTTACACCTTTTCTCAGATTCTTGAACCTGGATATAAAATGTTTGCAAATGTTGCCCATTTCCTCTTTATTCATTTATCAAATATTGATGTGAAACACTCAGATTTTACCTCCTATCAACAACTGATATAAAATCCCTCTGATTTTCCACTTTCCTCTCTATAATTTGCAAAATGGATCCAAAATCTCTCAGATTGGGAACTCTTTCATTTCTGAACGTTGCTCTCAAAGCTCAGGTTTTGCCTCTTTCTATCTCATTATCAAATGTCAGTTAAAAATCCTCTCAGGTTTGGGGTTGTTCCCCGTGTTTCTAAATCCCAGCAACTTCTTCCTTCGAGGGAACCTGTTGCCCTGAGTTCTTCTCCATCCTGGATGTTGTAGGGGGTTAAATTGCCCAGAGATCATCTTTCCCGACTCCTTTGTGAATCATTTGTTCCCTCCTTTACCTCTGTTAAAATGTTTGCCAAAGAAAGAGACCAGCCAGATATTTAATACCCATCAAAGCCAGAGGCCTCCCCCTGTTTGGGGATCAGTGGTCCCCAGCTGGTAACGGGAGAGTTGCCTGGACCCTTTTCTTTTCTCCAGCTGGCACGGGATGAGGAGGTCACTCTGAGTGCAGTGTGGGTCCAGAAGTATCCTAAACCCCATGGCAAATGGCCTCTGTGAGGGGTTGCTTCCCGCAGTGCTAAGATGCAGCCACCTCTGGGGTGGATCCATGGTGGCCATTATTTGCTAGTGACAGGCATGGACATTTCTTACCTACTTTGTCCCTCCAGGCCTTCCATACTCCAGTTCAAGAGACATCCCCCAGGGCTCCCTCTGCCTGTGTGACTGGCCAGCAGGGGGCGGTGGTCACTTTCTATCCACTTCTCAGGCACTGTGAGGTAACAGTGTTGCTGGGTGGGGGTGGGGCTGTGTGGGGAGATAGCAGCTGAAGGGGGATTGTGGTGGGGGAGGCCTCTGGGTGGCTGGGCAGGGGGTACCCTAGTGAGGTTGGTGGGTTCTGGAGATTTGGGGTTTCAGGGGGTGGGTGTGATGTGCCCAGCCCTGAGGCTGTGGGTCCTGGAGGTGGGTATCGCTGGGGGCCTGTTGGCTGCAGAACAGCCGGGGTGGGCGTCTCTTGGGGAGGCGGGACAGGGGGTTAGAGGGAGCCTGGTGCTGTGCCAGGGGCTCTGTCTGGGCTTCCCCCGCAGACTCCTGGGATCGCTGCCATACCCAGTGCACAGAGTGTGTGTGGGAGAATCCCCGGTGCTAGGCCAGGGGGTGCCCCTGCAAAGCATCAGGGGATCCCGCAGGGGGGAGGAGGGGGTGCCAGGCAAAGGGCAGGGCAGATCCTGCTGGAGGGCGGGGGAGGGATCCTAGGCAGGCAGTGAGGGACTGAGTTCCCAGTGGGGGTCCCTTTTGGGGGCTCTCTGGCTGTTGGGGTCTCTTGGTGGGGGGAACCCTTTGGGATTCCCAACCTGGCAATGAAGATCTGGTGGGGGTTCTCTGGCCGGTGGGGCTCTGAGGGGTATCTGAGGTCCCTGGCCAGGGACTCTGGGGGCTGGGTCCCAGGGAATATCTGGGGGGGGCTGGCTGGGGCTCTGGGAGCTGCTCCTGACCTTGCTGCTTCTCCCTTATTAGCTTATGCCAGAATCCTGGCTCCAAGCACTGCCCGACACTCTCCGGCCAGGCCCAGTCACTGTGATAACTTTCTAGCCACTTATCAGACACTGTGAGGTGAAATAACAGATTTTTGCTCTTCTCCCCTCTTCAAAACTGCAGGAACTTCCAGTTCCATTGTCCTAGATTGTCCAGTCCTTGTCCTGGATCTGGGGGATGAGGGAGGTGGGAAGGGGGTCAGCACTGCCGCACAATGGTCCCTTCCACAGCGTTCTGGACTCATTCTTTCTGAACTCTGTTTTCATTGAGACCATTGTTAATCCAGAGTCACTGTATGGAAAGACAAGGAGTGACTCCAGATGGACAGTGGGGCAAATGAGATCAGCAATTCTCCCCTGTGAGGAGGGGCTCTCATTAGCTGCTCTCCCCAGAGAGCTAAAGGAGGGAAGCTGCTCAAACGCTCTGTCCCTCTCTGCTCAGGATACTGGGGTTCAGCTTCCTGGGTCAGACGCTGCAGCCTCCATTGTGATCTGGGAGACCAGGCTTAGCAGCTGCTGCTCCCCCAGCGGGGTTCTGTGCTGGGAAGTGACCTGAATTAAAGTTGCTTCTCTGCCTGGCCCAGGGGATGACTTTCTCCAGCTGGTCCTAGCCCCCTAGGGCAGCCCTGGGCCCTGTTAATACTAAATTCTGAGCCAAGTCTCCAAGACCTCTGGGAAAGTCTTCGGGTCTGGCAAGAAAGTGACTCAGCCCCTCCCTATTTCTCCTCCCATTAGCTATTGCCAGGAGAAAATCCAGCCCTGGGAGAGCAAAGCCCCCAGGAATGGGACTGTCCCAGCCAGAGGGGCAGGGAGAGAGGACAGGGGAAGGAGAGACTGAAAGGGGCAGTGGGAGAAATGAGGGGGGAGAGATTTCCACCCAGACACATGTATTGCTGCATCCCTGGGCAGAACCACTTTCCAGTGAACAAAACAAGGATCAGAGAGAGGAAAAGCCAGTTCCTGACTCCATATTCCCCCTGCTGGGGTGTGGCTGCCGTGGGGTCAGTGTCCGAGGGAATCCCCCACAGTGACTCCTTTGGTTCTGCTCTTTTCTAGCCTTGTGTTCAGAGACTTTGTTATGGGGTGAGGGCAGTGATGAGCTGCCAAAATCTTAACAACCGGTTCTCTATAAAAAGTTCTGATTTAAAGGGGGGGGACCGGGGGAGACATCCTCGTGGGGCCGGGGGCCCCTGCAGGGCCTGGACCAATTGCCCCACTTGCCCCCTCCCCTCTGGCCAGCCCTGGAGCTTGCAGCAGCCCCCCCACCACCACCCCTTGATGAGCCATTCAAAAAGTGGCAGCAGGATGACTCTGGAGCTCAGCTGAGCTGCCCATCTGGTGCCGGTGGCTGGCCACGCTGCAGCTGGGGGGAAGTGGGGGAAGGGCCGGGGGAGCCTCAGGCTCCCCAGCTGGGAATCCTGGGAGCAACAGGATGGTCCGGCCCACAGACTGGAGTTCTTTGCCCACCCCCTGGCCCTTTAACAACCGGTTCTCCACGAAGGTCTAATTTTAGCAACCGGTTCTTGAGAACCTGTGGGAACCTGCTCCAGCTCACCACTGGGTGATGGGTGGGAGAAGGGAGATTAAAAATGTCTCTGTGGGCTTAGCCTGGCAGGAGGGGCCAGGTCTACATTGTAATAAACAGATTGAGCATTTCCCAGCATGGCAGGATCTAGGGTGTCTGTCTGCAGGGAAAGGGCCTGGGGGAATTCTGATGTGAAATTAACTAAAACCGGTTGTGAGACGCCCACAACTGCCCTTCTCCCCCAGACAGGCTGCAGAATGGCGTCCATGTTTTCCTCCAGCTCATCCCAGCCTGGCGTGGGACAGGGAAGAGAAATGGCTGCAGTGGAGCCAACTCAGGTAGAGATTATCGGGGCGTTGCTGGTGGGTTCCTGCTGGAGGAGAGGGAGAGCAAATACACCGGAGATGGGAAGGTTTGCACAGTCTGGTTTGGAGGTTGGAGCGGGGCAGGAAATGCACAGCATGGAGAAAGGAGGAGGGCAGGGTGTGGAAAACTTGCTGGGAGTTATTTAATAAGTGCCCTAGATTCTAGGAACAGACCCAGGAGGTTCGGAGGTGGAAATGCCCTAATTTGTGAAGAAAGAAAATAGTCCACCTACATGGAGCTAGTCAAACTGACCAGACTCCCAGTGCTAGAGCCTGAGCTCACTAACCAGCGGCTGCTGTGAGATATGAAGGGGGCACCCATGAGTCAGGCTTATTGGAGCTGCCTCTCCCTTCATATCCCGCTCCTCACAATGGGGAGGGTGTTGGGCTTCCTACCAGGGAGCTCTCCCTGGACCCTGCTAGGGGCTCCATCTCCTGTATCAGTCGGTGGCTAGTAGGTGTGTGATGGATCTGCTGGGAGAGACAAGGGGCTCTCTCTTCATCCCCTCACCCTGGTATTTGCTGGATACGCTGAGCGGGGTGGGGTGGGACTCTGTTGACTGCGATCCACCCAGAGCTTCCATTTGATTGGCTCCTCTCTGCCACAAATAGTGGGGCTGTGAGTGGGGAAAGAGGTCCTGAGTGTTGGACTCTTGCTCTTTCAGGGGCCGGTGACCTTCGAGGAGGTGGCTGTGCATTTCACCAGGGAAAAGTGGGCTCTGCTGGACCCCACTCAGAGAGCCCTCTACTGGGATGTCATGCAGGAGAACTATGAGAATGTGACCTCGCTGGGTAAGGGTTCCTGTCCCCTCGGATCTTGGAAGGGGAAATGAAGAGAGAAGGTTCACGCCAGCCCCACAATGCCACCTCTACTCTGTCCTGTTTCAGCATCACCCCAATATGCCAGTGACACACACACACTACCAGAGACCCTCCCCTGCTGCAGAACACTTTGGGAACAGAGCACAGGAGCCGTATCGCACAGTGTCAAATAGCTCCTGTTTGCTCAAGTGAAACTGGGGGTTAGGTCTGGCATAACTGTTCCATACCCCTAATCATTTTTGTTGCCCTTTTCTGAACCTTTTCCAATTCCAATATATCTTTTTTTGAGATGGGGCGACAACATCTGCATGCAGTATTCAAGATGTGGGTCTATCATGGATTTATTTGCTGTTTTTACAAATATGATATATGATATATTCTGTCGTATCTATCCCTTTCTTAATTATTTCCAACATTGCTTGCATCATATTTTGCAATATATTCCAAATAAGGTAATTAATGTGCAACATATGTGTCATTGTTTGGGGTTTTAAGCTTTAAAAGGCTTGTGTGATTTTTAGCTCAGGGGGACAGTATTCCAATAGCTGTCGCCCCCTGCGCACTTTTAACTAAGAAAAGAGCCTCAGGCTGAGCTGATTCAAAATCAATCGTGTGGTTGTTTTCCACAACAGCTTCAAGAGGTCCCTGTGATGGAATGTAAAAGTCTCCTTCACACCTTCCCCCTGCAGGAGAATGGCTGTTTGACCAGCTGTTTGCCTTGCTGTCTCTGAGGAACTGATCTGTGGGTGTTCCCCAGAATTGTAACATTTTCAGTAATCTCATACTGTAAAATCTCATAACTTTACATACAGTGTTACTACACATTTTAACAGGAGGATAATGTTCAGTAGATTATGCGTTTTCATATGATACCTCACAAGCCATACTGTGTACAAAATTGATCATAATTTTCTAGAAGAGTGAACACAGGGGTATAGACTGACACAGTGTCTGTGTGTGTGTTCCCAGCAGATATGTGGGTATTTCAATCCCTCATAAGCATAGTGTTCAGCATCTTCAAGGCCCTGGGGAACTGGTCCTGGGAATTCACTGGTTTACCAAGTGTGACACTGTATGGAATTGTGAGACACTTTGGTATTATTAAAATAATAATATAATCTGATAAAAATTGCAATGAATCGTGCTAGATATGCCATGTAAGGTGTCAGTAAAAATGTTATGATTTGCCAGGTATGATAATATTATTTCTATGTTTGTATCACCTTTGTATTGTGAGTTATAGATATGTAGGGTATATCTGTATTTCCAGACTTGTGCAGTGTTTCTGGGTGACACCCCCAGACATATTGGCATCAACACTGCCTAGCCTGTTTGATGGCCCATTGTCGATCATCAGCTGTACAATGAGCCCATGGAAAGGACCAAGGGGATACACCTATTGAGTCAGCAAGACATGCCGGGGTATGCCTGTCTACTGAGAACTCCAAGGCTTTTCCATGCCATGTGCTGTGAATCTTGTGTTTGGAACACAGGAAGTACAGGCCACATGGCAAAAGGAATATAAAGGGCAGCTGCATCATCTCCATTTTGTCTTCAATCCCCCTTTCTACCTCTGGAGCAACTTCTCTACAAACTGAAGCCTTGAACAAAGGACTGAATGACCCATCCAAGCTGTGGATGTGTTCCAGACGGACTTTCAAGCCAGCAACTCACCAATACTGCTAAGAACCTGATATATCCATTTTGGAATGTATCTGACTGCGTTCCCATTTAACTTCTTTCTGTCTTTCTTTCATTTAAACCTTTAGTTTAGATGTTAAAGGATTGGCTGGAAGGATGGAATTTTGGGTAATATCCAAACCTATACTGACCTAGTGATGTGGCTGACCCTTTGGGGTCAGAGGAACACTTTGTTTATGTGAGCAGAGTTTTTAAATAACCTCTCACTGTACTGGACCTAGCTGCTGATTAGGAGTCAGAGAACAGGGATGCAATAAAGGGGGCCGTGTGATTTCTTTTTTCAGCTTCTCGATTACCCGCGTGGGTGATCAGAAGCACTGTTTGTGACTGGTCGGTGAGTTTAACTTCAGTGTTAACCAGCAGTTTTGGGAGCATCTGCTCTGTCTTTTTCAGCCTGCCCTGATCTTGGCATTTTCAGTGAGAACTGCCCCTGGCCCACGAGGTCACACTAAGCACTGAAGTTAAATGAATAGAATGTTTTTTTTATGACCAAGTCTTATGAAATCAACTGAACTCCTTTGTTTTCTTTCATCTGAGCAGGGTTTCTAGTTTTCCAGCGTGATGTGATCTCCCAGCTGGAACAAGGGGAAGAGCCATGGGTCCCAGACCTCCAGGGTTCAAAGGAAAGAGAGATCCTGAGATCTTCCTGCACAGGAGAGGAAACATTAAACCACCTCAGAATCTGTAAGTGCCTGAAGGAAACATCTGGAATGCCCAACAAAGCCCTTGGGGAGGTCTCTCAGTTCATTATTGTCCCTTGCAGGGGTCATATCCTCAGGGTAAATATAGTTCATGGCTTCCTATAGATCCTAGCAGACACCAGGCAGTAGCTTCCTCCCTTCCCCCTGCGTATTTGGATGGGATGTGAAGGCTGAATTCATCCCCCTCCTCTCTCCTACTTGGGGGAAGAGTTTGGGGGAGTTCAGCTCCTGATTTTTATTTGACCCGTCTTCAGCACTTGTTTCTGTTTGGTCTTCCCCTTTCCATCCCTGTTTGAGGTTTCTGTCTCTGTCACAGCAGGTGATGCAAAGGCATGTGAGAAAGAGGAGCAGAATTCTCAGCCTGAAAATGTTGAGCCAGTGGGTAAAAACAGAGCATTATCGCAAAGATCGAAAAGGAATGTGTCCAGGAGTCATGAGCAGGGAAAATCCTGGGAGATTCAGCACAGACCACAAACAGATCAAGGAAACCAGCCAGGGAAGAAAGTGGATAAATTTATTTCTTCTTGGGGAACTCAGAAGATCCTCATGGAAACCACAACACAGCAGGATATCCTCAGGCGAAAGAGAAAAAATACATTCAGGGAGTGTGGAAAAACCTTCTCTCACAGCTCAGACCTTTCTAGACATCAGAGAATCCACACAGGGGACAGGCCCTATGAATGCACTGAGTGCGGGAAAACCTTCAATCGCAGTTCGCACCTTATTAGGCATCAAACAATCCACGGAGGAGAGAGCCCCTATGAATGCCGTGAGTGTGGAAAATGCTTCACTAGCAGCTCAAACCTTAGATGTAATTTACCCTGGTTCCTCAACTGTTGCTACAGCTCTAGTACCCATCAATCCAAAGACTGAGAGAAATGGAGAGTTCCAACCATTGTCCTTTTAGTATCTTATTGTTCCTCTCTCTGTTTTTTGTGCTGGCCTTTCTATCCTATCACTTTCTGCCTTTGTTTAGTTGGTAACAGTTGGTTTCCATCACTCACGTTTGTTTGTTTAAATCTCTATCCGTTGTGAAATAAATGTTTTGCTTGTTCGATAACTGTACTCAAGTGCTGTGTGAGATACAGTAGCAATGGTCCACAGTAAAACTAGTAACCTGGGATACTTGGGCAAGAGAGGATCTGGGATTTCACCAGGTATCTGGTGAACCGGGCTGGACCCCAGAGGGGGACACATTGAAGGAACTCAAGGGTTAAGGTGGCTGCTGTAGCTCAGAGGAGGGTCCTTGAGTTCCAGCAGGCTGGTGAGTTTGGTCACTAACATCCAGCTGCCAAATGCAAAACTCCCTCTTCCTTGTGGCAGGTGGCAACAAGGAGACTCACAGTCCTCAGCACCCTGAGAAGGGTCACAATGTGTCTCTATGTTGATCCATCTGTCAAATTCACACAGGGAAAGCTCCTGATAGCACAAAACTCTGCCCTATGAAATCATGGAACATGTGCTCTTTGCTCTGTGAAAGCATGTAAAGAATCCAAGCGCTGGAGGACAGGGTTTGGGTCCAGAGCGACCTAGACAAATTGGAGGATTGGGCCAAAAGAAATCTGAGGAGGTTCAACAAGGAAAAGTGCAGAGTCCTGCACTTAGGACGGAAGAATCCTATGCACTGCTACAGACTGGGGACTGACTGAGTGAGTGGGGTTTGATAGCAGCCTTCAACTACCTGAAAGAGCAGCAGTGTGGGCTTTCTCCTGGCCACTTTTGCTGGGCTGGGCAGGCAGCCTGGAGGCCTTTCTAGAAGAGCATTGGGAACTGAGTTAGAAAAACCAATGTGAAAACCAGAACCTCAGGTCTAGACTCATTTATTTATAATATTAAATCTTCAATTCTAGTGTCACAGTCAATACAATTGCTTCAGCCTGATAGTTGCCCAAAGGGAAACTTAACTTCTCTCCAAGGGGAGTGGAGAGAAAACACTTTTCAGAGTCCAAGAGAGACAAGGCGGGTGAGGGTAAGAGCTTGCAGAGGACCAACCTCTGTTGGTGAAAGAGACAAGCTGTGGAGCTAACCCCACACACTTCTTCAGTTCTGTGTAGCCTGGAAGGTCGTCTCTTCCATAACCAGCAGTTAGAACATAAGAATAGCCACACTGAGTCAGACCAGTTCATCTAGCCCACTCTCCCGAAAGTGGCCAATGCCTGGCGCCCCAGAGGACCCCTGGGACCAACATGGATACACCACCACCACAAACAAGGTTAAAAGTCAATGCACATGGGAGAAGCATCTTGTGTTTCATTCCTTATGTCCTAGTCCCATCGTGTGGCCATTTCCTTTTCTTCCTTTCTGTTAAAAGCTTTGGTGTTTTGCACAGAAATGTTATTTCCCCAGGAAAGACCCAGGAGTGGAAGCTGCATTCCTGTGCCAAACAGTCACTGGAAGGGGGCAGACAAAGGCCTTTAGGACGAATCGTCCGTCACTGTCAAAAGATCATCTCCCTCCTGCAGGTCACTGGCAGCCTGAATTTGTTCCTTATCCTCCCAGAGTCTGGGGGCTGGAATCAGCACTACCCAGCCCCTCCGTGTGTAGCAGGAACAAACACAAACCTGGTCTTTAAAACAAGCTGTCCCCTTCCTTCTCAGGGAAGATTTTTCTGTGATTGAAGTTGAGCTTCAGTTCCCCTCTCCTAGGGGTGGGGCAGGTGTGGGGCCAGCTCCCAGTGAGATCTGTTTTCACCTTTGCCCCCTTTCAGTCACTCTGGGATGGTAACTCTGCTCCCAGCTGTCAGGCAGCTTCCAGCCCATCCACCCTGCTCACTAACTTTGTAGTCATGTGTCACCCCCTTTGCCAGCACACCCAGCCTGCAGGAAAGCTACTTTTGCTAGATGCATTGGTGGTATAGTGGTGTGCGTAGGTGCTTTCCAAGCAATTGATCTGGGTTTGATTCCCAGCCACTGCAATAATGGCTTTTCTCTTCTGTTGTTTCCTCGTCTGGAAGTGGTTTAATTTCAGTCACATTGTGTTACAATCACATTATCTATAGAATGAGACAATAAATGTGTCAAAGTCCAGCAGGTCATACAGGATGGAGGCACACAAGGGGCTGGAATGTGTCATCTGAGAAAGACAGAACACTTGGAAACCTGCATCTCCCATCCCCTGGCCTTGCGTGTTATGATTCCAGCTGCGTGAGCTGTTTGTATGATGTTCTGGCATGATGGGGAAATGAAGTTTTGAGTCAGTTTTTGCTCCTGCAGATTCCTTTGCTGTTACAATTATAATGACATGAACAAAAGGGAGGAAAAATAAACATAAACCCCAAGTTGCAATACAGGTGGGGAAAAGGACAATCACGGTTAAGCCAAACACGTCAAAATAAAAATTAATACAAAAAAGGGGAGGGGGGAAGAGATCAGGTATGTGGAGATCCCCTTGATATTTCAACGCACATTGTTAGAATCAAAGTTCAGACTTGACACTGGAAAACCCGCAACTACCTGTCTCTGAACACCTGTGATGAGCAAGATGGAGTTGGGACACCTGTTCTGCTTCAATCATTTATTGTCTCTCTGTTCTCTCCTTCTCCCCCCAATTCCTCGTCTGCAATGTCTCTGCCTTTCTCCTTTTGCTCCCTCTCCCCTGCCCTTTCCCAGGAACTCACACTCTACAGCATTTAGGACAAGCCAGAGCTCCCATGTTCTGCACATGAGCCTGTGTCAGAGGACGTGGGACCCCGGTCAGAACCAGTCACCGGATCAATATGTCCCTTTATGGGCGACTTCTCTGCTTCTCTGCAATTTACACACACCCCCACTGAAGGGGGTGGGGTACAGCTCTGACTGAGAGACCCCACAGGAGAAACTTCAGCCCAAAGACAAATTTGTGTGAAATGCTGAGAAGTGAAGAGCCCCCTTCCCCTCCCCCAAAGCCCCAGAACTGTAGTGTCACCCCGATGGCACCAGCACAGGGAACCCAGTGAGATGGGGTTACAGAATACAAGGGGGAGGGAGCAGGGGAGAGAGGTGACAGGGAGTCTCTCTCTTTCCTTCTCTCTTCACTTTCTGTTCTTCTCTTTCCTTCCAGGAACTGCAGTCACAGCAGGGAGGGGTTTGTCTCTTTATTAGGGATCCCTCTGTGTCACGGACGCTGCAAAAGTCATAGATTCTGTGGCTTCTGCAGTGGCCTCTGTGGCTAACTCCGTGGCTGCCCCAGCAGCTGGCCTGGGGGCAGCTTGAGCAGTGGTGCCAAGGGTGGCAGCAGCAGCCACAGCTCAGTGGCTCCTGGCACCTGTCCCGAGGTGGCCGGAGCAGGGCTGGCCTCTGGGGCTCCCCTCACCTGGCAGCATCTGGAGTGGCAGTGGGTCCCCGGGGCTTCTCCCCCCGTACATGGTGCCACGGGCCCCCTGGACTCCCTGTGCCCACAGCTGGTGCCACGGACCCCCTGGGCCTCCCTCCCCACGATTCAATGAGGGGTATTTATGGTAAAAGTTATGGCCGGGTCATGGGCAATGAGCTTTTGGTTTTTGCCCGTGATCTGTCCATGACATTTACTAAAAAAACCTGGGATTAAATCTTCGCCTTCCTCATTATCGATCAAATAAATCGAAACGCCTCCACCTGCAAGTGGATTTAGCCCAGGACCGTTAGAGTCAGCAGCTGTTACGCCCCCACTGAGCTCTCTGGTCAGGTGTCCTAGTGCTGGAAGCCTCCTGTTTAGATCCTAAAATAGCGTTTTTGCACCAGGCGGGGCTGAAATTTTGGACCGGACATTGTAGCTCCACCGTTATTTTACTGAATTGCTTCAAAACAGCAAGTCAGGAAAGTCTCCTAAGTGCCAGGCTCTCTGCCATGGAAACAGCTGCCCCTGCTCTGCAGGGGTCTGTGCGTTCCACCCAGCAACGCACACACCTGCTCCGCACTGAAGGGGGGTCAGACAGTGACAGGGTTGGTAACACAAATACTTCAGACTATTAACTCCAGGTCCCTTCCTTTCTTTAACCCAGGATGTGCCAGTCACCTGGTAACCATGGCGTTATCTTCACCTTAAAATACCTCTCCTCCACCCCCTGCCCCCCTGCAGCCAGCCCCTGTCTCCAGCCAGCCCCGCACACCCTGGCTCCAGCCAACCCCTGCTGCACCCCCCTGCCCTGCCTGCAGCCAGCCCCTCTCTGCAGCCAGCCCCTCTCTGCAGCCAGCTCTGCACCCCCTACCCTGCCCACAGCCAGCCCTTGTCTGCAGCCAGCCCCGCACCCCTTGCCCTGCCTGCAGCCAGACCCTACCTCCAATCAGCCCCTGCCCTGCCTCCAGCCAGCCCCATGGCCACTGGGGCTCTGCAGTTCCCAGGGCAGTAACCCTGCACACCTGCTTCAATGAGGGGGGCAGGGAGCAGCTGGGACCCACACATGTGCACACCCGAGGATGACCAGACAGCAAGTGTGAAAAATCAGGACAGGGAGTGGGGGGGTGGGGGTGGGGAATAGGATCCTAGATAAGAAAAAGACCCCAAAATTGGGACATCTGGTCACCCTAGCACACCCCCAGGACTCCTGAGTTCCATTGCTGGGTTTCCTATTGATTCCACTGCTGGTTGTTTTCCTTTTCCTGGGGGACTCTGGGCAAGTTGCTCCCCCCTCTAGGGCTCCGTCCCCAGCAGGCAAATGGGGATTTCGTACCTTCCCGCTATTGGAAAGTGCTGGGAGAATCCCCCAGCCAAAGCTGCTCTGACAGCGCTAAGCAGCATCTGACCATTCAAGGTCAGAGCGCACTGCCCAGGAGGAGGAGTGTTTGGCTCTGGGGTTTCACTTCAGCCCAGTCTAGAGAGAGGGGCCCAGCCATGGGGTTTGGCTCAAGAAGACCAAGTCTCCAATTTGTTAAGGGCGTTTTGAATTCCAATCCTGAGCTCCAAAGTGCTTGGTGTCAGTTGCACATTTTAGAAGCAGGCTCTCCACTCCATTTTCCAAATCATTCATGAAACTATTGAATAGTACCGGACCCCAGACTGATCCCTGCCAGACCCACCAGGTGCCCCCTCTCCGTTGGGCAGCCAAACCTGGAGAAGGGCCCTTGGAGTCTGGGCTTTCAACCAGCTCTGCACCCACGTGACACTGATTGCAGCTGGACCGCATTTCCCTGGTTTGCTTGTGAAAATGTCCTGCGGGACTGTGTCAAAAGCCTTAGTAACCCCAAGATAGATCCCATCTACTGTTTACCCACCTCCACTAGGCCCGGAACCCTGCCAAAGAAGGAAAGAGCCTGGGTTTGGGATGACTTGTTCTTGACAAATCCATGCTCACTTGTCCTAAGAACCAAATTATCCTGTAGGTGCTGCTGACAAACTGATTGTTTAAGAATGTATTCCAGTATCTCTCCAGCTATGGAAGTGAGGCTGGCTAGTCTGTAAGTCCCAGGGGTCTCTTTGTTCCCCTTTGAAAGATAGCTCCTGTCTTGTTCATGGATGGGAAGATGTTCTTTTTCAGGGCTCTCAGACGAGAACTGGGGCACAACACCTGGTTTGTTAAGGCCACAAAAATGGAGCCAGGAACCTCTTCTCTCCTGCTGGCAAAGAACCCCAGGTACCTAAAAGACAGGGACTCACACCCCTGAATGGGCTTTAGAAAAGGCAATGGTTAAAAAGTTTGGCCCCGACCATTTCTTGTTTCCGCAGACTAGACATTTTAGCAAACCTTAGAATTCCTTGGTGTTAAACACCGTGAAACTCCCCTTTCTCCTTCACAGAGGGCTTTATCGCCCCTTCTCTCACTCAGGCTCACGACTGCCCAGAGTTTGAGAACTGTCCCTGTTCCCATTGGGCAGATGGGGAGGAGCCTGAGGTATAGAGAAGGGAAGTGACCTGTCACCAGATGGATCAGACTGAACAGGTTTCACATCTCGAGGAGGCTCTTACCTTCTAAACAGGGACGGCTGTTTTCTAGTAAAATCATTACAAGGGAAGGAGAAAACTCGAAAGAGGTTCCTCCTGGCGCTCACGTCCGTGAACCCGAATACTCCCTCAGTCCTCAAAGAGAGACCTGGAGAAGGAGACTTGCTGAAGCAAAGCCACAGGGGTCTCTGAGGTTTCCCTGGCCCCTCGCCCCTGTCCTGCCTGGCTGATGTCAGCATCTCTCTGTGAGGTCACCACCTCCCCACCACCTTGGACCAATAGGCTGAGGTCCTGCAAAAGGCCTTTGTGATGTCACTGCCACACCCCTCCCTTGCTGTGCCAATGTCCTGCCCCTGGCCAGGCACTTTGGAGGTTTGAGCTACTCCCTGTGGATCACCCCACTCAAGGAGCATTCGTTCTAGGCAGCAAGCCGGCTAGACAGGGAAACATCAGACGCTGCTCCCAATGCTACACTCAGTTTTTCAGAAATGAGTCGACTTTATGGCCAGAAGAGACCATTAGAGCATCTAATCTGACCCCCTGCATATCACAGGCCTCCTGTATGACACAAGAGCTATTTTGGGGGCAAACACATTCCAGAAAGGCATCTAGTCTTCATGAAATGACATCAAGAGACGGAGAATCCACCACTTTCCTTGGTAGCTTGTTCCTGTGGTGAATCATCCTCGCTGTTGAATATTTGTGCCTTAGTTGTAATATGAATTTGTCTCTTTTCACCTTCCAGCCATTGGGTCTTGTTATTCCTTTCTCTGCTATTTTAAAGAGTCCTTTAATACCCAATCCTTTCTCTCCATTAAGGCACTTCAAGACTTCAATGAAGTCACCTTTCAATCTTCTTTTGATAAGCTGGACAGGTTGAGCTCTTTCAGTAGCTCACTAGAAGGCATTTTTCTCCAGCCCTCAGGACATTTGGTGGCTCTTTGCTGCCCCAGCTCCAATTTCACAACATCTTTTTCAATTGAGGACACCAAAACTGGTGGCAGTATTCCAGTATCAGTCTCACTGATGCCATGTCACCTCCTGTGACGTTACTGACATAATCTGTAACTGTATAGATCACCATTGCGACCACTGTTCTATATTTGCAGCCAATATTGTAGAAAGGTTGTCATGTAAGGGGTCTATGGAGAGGTTCTGATTGGTTGATTATAATGATGCCATCTCTAGATGTGTATCATTTTTGTAGTTGATATTATAAGTATTGGCTCTGTTCTGTCCATATTTCAAACTTGTGCTCTGCTTCCGGGAAACACCCCAGCCAGACAAGTTGGTGTCAGTTCTGCCTAGCCTGCTTGATGGCCCATTAAAGACCATCAGCTCTACAATTGACCCACTGAGAGAAGGCAGATACGCCTTGTAACTCAGCAAGGTCTGCAGGGACCTGCCTATGGACAGAACTCTAAGGTTTTTCTATGCCACGTGCTGGACAGAGTGTCCTTGGGACAAAGAAAGCAAACACCACATGGCAAGAGACTAAAAAGGCTGATGCCTCATCTCCATCTTGTCTTCAATCCTGCTTCATACCTCTGGAGAGACTTTGCTACAAACTGAAGCTCTGTACAAAGGACTGAATGACCCATCCCAGCTGTTTATTGAACCTGCAGTTTATTCCATCACTGCTATAAGCCTGAACCAAGAACTTTCCCATTACTGTATGTGAAGGGTTAAAATCCATGTGCATGTTATATAACAACCTGGTCTATGGATTGTGGCAGCTCTTTTCCAGACCCGAAGTCCAGACTATGGTCTACCCACTATGACTGTTTTGATGGTTTAAATTACACTCACAGGCACTGATGATATTACTGAAAGTTTGGGAGTTAGGAGCTGGTAGGTCAGTGGCCCAGTCCCCTCACAGATGACCCCGTCCCTGTGGGACAGGGGCAGATCTGAGCTCTCACACCAAATGCCTCATTGTGGCTGCCAGAATCTGTGGGCAGCTCGTTTAGTTTATGCCGAGGGTTGAGTCCTGCTTCGTGCACCATGTGTGAGAATGAAAATCCTAAACCGCCCTTTGAAATAACGAATGCAGCAGGACGTGTTATTGTCCCTGCCTCAGAGCAGACAGACCAATGGAGAAATGCCATTGAGACCAGGGTAATACTCCACTGCCGTTCCACCTTTTTTACTTGCTACTCTCCCTCCCAGCCTTATGAGGTATCAGAGCCTGGTATTGAGCCTGAGCCGAGATGTCTACACTGCAAATTTACCACCCCACAGCCCAAGCCCCGGGAGCCTGAGCTGGTATGGGGCAGCCCTGGGTGTTACATTGCAGTGTGGACATAAGCCTATTGTGTTTCATTTCTTAGGTTCTGCTGCCATCGTGTGGCCATTTCCTTCCCCTCCTTTCTGTCCAAAGCGCAGAGCCCAGTTCCTCCAGAGGGAGAAGGACGTCTTCCTTCTTCCCTTCCTCAACAGCCCCCTTCCCTGGAGAGCCCTTTGCTGGGGTCTGGGTGGGGAACAGCTGTTTCTGAGGATTAATTTCATATTAATGGTGTTGATCTACAGATTTTACAGCCAGACTAGATCACTAGGTACCTCTGCTCTGACCTGATTCAGAACAGAGTCCAGAGAATTTTACCCAGTGACTCCTACATCCACCCCAAGATCTTCTGGCTGAACGAGGAGGGTTCATTCAGAAAGTCATCGTGTTTGGGTGTAAAGGTGTGAAATGATGGGGAAATTGGCCCCTCTTTCAAGTTTAAATGTTGTCACTTCTACACCTAGACCGGGGTGGCCAACCTGAGCCTGAATTTCCCAGTGTAACTGCCAAACCTGCACCTTTGTATGCAACTACTGAGTCAATTGTGAGCCTTCCCATCATTGTCCTTTGCTCTTAATCCTTAATCCATCATGGGGCCATTTCCCGCCTCTCTTTCATACAGAAGCACAATTTTCTTTGCCGACACAGGAACAGCAAGATCTTTCTCTGTCCCTTGTGCAAAGCAGGGGGCCAAATTCCATGGAAACAATGGACAAGCAGGGGGCTCTGGGCACATCCAGCCCTGGCCGTGAGATGTTCCCTCCCCTCTTTCTTTATGCCCCTGTTGTTATTTCATGGATTGTCTGGGATGGGGAAAAAGCTGAGTTCACTCCAGGTGGAGGGGAAAAGAACCCTGAAAATCTCAGGACCCAACCTTGCTACCAGGATCACTGAGGTGCTGGGAATCTGCCTGGGAAAGGGACTGTGTGAATTGTCAAGGTGGGGAACGAATAACAATCTACAACAAGATCCACCTCATTAAGCACTGACACAGGCTAATCCTGCTGGCAATAGAAAGGAAACTGGGAGCCATTCTTTGCTGTTCAGCCATGGAAACAGTGACCCAATTGCACCGCAGTGAATGTGCTGGGGAAAGCTGGACTTCACAGGCAGGTGGAAATAGCAGATCTTAGAAATACCTGGAGCTTCCCACACCACTGCTACCACCAGGGTGAGGTGTTGAGCTGCTCACAGCATCCCCCACCATGACCTTGCAGCAGGGGATTGCCGCACCCCCAACCCAATGCAGGGGAGATGGCTGAGTGTATCTCTGCACCCTGAGACCAGGGCACCCACTCTCTCTGCCCCACACATAGAATCTGGTCCTGCTGAAAAATGACCCCTATGAACAAGTCACCTCCAGGAGAGCAGGATTGGTCCTCAGAGAGGGGAATGGGCTTCTCGTGAAGCTTATAGGTCACTGGATGCACTGGAAACAGGAGGGCTCTGAGTGTAACCCATAGCAAACACAACCTGCTAGGGGATGTAGCTCAGTGGTTGAGCACATGCTTTGTATGTATGAGGCCCTGGGTTCAATCCCCAACATCTCCATGATCATTTTTTTCATCCTGCTGCTTTGCTCATGCCCAGAGGGGATGTGGCCCACCAGTCTCCCTGCACCAGTTTCAGTCCTGCTTAGTGAAGGGCAAGTGACAATTGCATGGAAGGTCTGGGGGGGTTCTGCTCCTAAGTCACCTCGGTACATTTAAGATTCCCACCCACTGTGCTGCTTGGCACAAGGGTAGATGAGAAGGGCGAATCCTCCAGCACTGGAGGGAAAAGTCCCATCTGCACAGACTGAGAGGCAAGGAAACAGAGGGGCAGTCAGTGCTCAGGGAGGAGAGAGGTCAGTGATTTACTCCCAGCAGGGGACACTGTCTTTTTGAGTATCAGATATCAGAGGGGTAGCCGTGTTAGTCTGGTTCTGTAGAAGCAGCAAAGAATCCTGTGGCACCTTATAGACTAACAGACGTTTTGCAGCATGAGCTTTCGTGGGTGAATACCCACTTCTTCGGATGCAAGCATCAGAGGGGAAGCCGTGTTAGTCTGGATCTGTAAAAGGCGACAGAGTCCTGTGGCACCTTCTAGACTAACAGACGTATTGGAGCATGAGCTTTCGTGGGTGAATCCCCACTTCGTCAGATGAATGGAGTGGGAATTCTGTGACTGGCTAGCCAACTACAAAAGCAGTTTCTCCTCCCTTGGTGATCACATCTCAACTGCTAGAAGAGGGTCTCATCCTCCCTGATTGAACTAACCTCGTTATCTCTAGACTGGTTCTTGCCTGCATACTTATACCTGCCCCTGCAAATTTCCACTACATTCATCTGACGAAGTGGGATTCACCCACGGAAGCTTGTGCTCCAATACGTCTGTTAGTCTGTAAGGTGCCACTGGACTCTGTCTTTTTGAGGCGAGTGCTGCTGGCTTGGGATGGTGCTGACGATGGATAGAAAAAAGGCTGGAGTCAATGGCAGATGGGACCACAGAAGGGGAAGGGGAATGGCAGCCCCACAGAAGGTCCTCGGTGCTCAGATGCCCCCAGTTATTGCACCCTGGCCTGTCCTAGAGAGAGAAAAGACACCGAGGGACCCAGCCCCCCTACAGTGATCCCATGGACAAGAACCAGGTTAGGAGTGGGGTGAAGGTTCCCTCTGGGCAAAGGGGAGCTGAAATCCCTCCGTGTCCTGGAATTTAAGCAATGAAAGCTTCAAACCCTGCATGGGTGTGGGCTGAGGTGCATCAGCAGAAGGTTGGGCAGGACAGGGGCAGGAGGTTTGTATAATTTTTGGTGGTGCCCAGAATGGGACCAAGTCCTGCCCCACACACCTGTGTAAGGCTCTGGGAAGGAGTTTGGGTGTGGGAGGGAGAGGGGTTGGGCGCTGGGAGAGTTTGGGTGCAGGGTCTGGGCTCAGTCAGAGGGTTGGGGTGCAGGAGTGGGTGTGGGGGGCAGGCTCTTGGAGGGAGTTTGGGTGCAGCTGTGGGGTCTGGGCTGGGGCAGGGGGTTCTGGGTGCAGGAGAGGGTGAGGGGTGCAGTATTTACCTCTGGCATCTCCCAAAAGCAACGTGCACCCACCTCTGGCAGCAGCCCATAAGCGGGAGGGCCTCGGGCGTCTCTGTGCACCGCTGCCCGCAGACTCCACCCCTGCAGCTCCCATTGCCACAGCTGGCAGTTGGGGCGGGGGCAGCATGTGGAGACCCCACCACCACCACAGTTGTTCTTCTCACAGCTGGCTGATGGGGGGCAGCAGGGGAAATTCCCAAATCTGGGGGAATCTCTCTGTGCCCCACTGTTAGTTCTCCATCCTTTCTCCCCCTAACCACGCACACCACTCCCCATTATCAGTGTTTTAAAGTAAACCCTCCCTCCCTCCCTTTATGGGATACAGACTCTCTGTGACAGAGACTGACTGGGGCTCCTCTCTGCATGGCCCCAGTGGGGAAGGAAAGAGACTGGGGGAGGGGGAGAAGATGGGCAGAAGGAGTCAAATGGGGCAAAGCCAGAATAGAGGAGATTTTCTTCCTGTTAAAATGTACTGGAGTCTCATCGCTGAAAAGCCGCATCTTGAAATAAGTTTGAACCAGCAACCTTTCAATTACCAGGCAAAGGTGTGAACCACAGAGACTGATAACTGCCTGCTTCCCAAATGTGTTTAAAAAACATCTTCAGGGGTGCAACTGGTTAGTGCAGAGGGGCCACCTGTTGGGGTTATGAGTTCAAGCTTTCTCTCAAGCCCTTGTTTCTCTTACCTGTGTAGTTTGTTTTGCCTAATTCATATACAAAGTGCTATACTAGAAAAAGGAGAGTAAGTTCTAAAATGTAGAGGTGGGTGCATACTTTAGAAACATCGCCCCTATGCTGCCATTAGTTCCATTAGATTGTTTACTGGAAGGGCAAATTGATTTCCTTGCTACTGAGAAAGATGCCAGGACAGGTCTGTGGGCACCAGAGCTCTCTGCTTCTTCCAGCTCCTTCCCTGCTCCAGTCACTGCTGTAGGAGGATCCTATATGCACTGAGCCTAAACATTTTCCTGGGCCTTCTTAGCATAGTTGGCAGCATGTCAGTCTCATACTCAGTAGGTCCTGAGCTCACACCTCAGAAAAGACAATGGTTTTCTGCTCCCTGCTTCAGATTTTCTAAAGGAAATCAGAGAAAAGAAGCTATAGGAGAGTGGTTCCTAGACACTCTAACACACACAGATTTTTCTAAGGCATTAACTTTTCCTTCTCTGTGGAGTTTGTATTCTCCATAGAGCAAAATAAAACAAAAACATGCAAGTCTAAGACTAATACAGTATGAAACTCAATACAGATAAAATCTCACCCTCAGAGATCTTCCAATAAGCTTCTTTTGCAGACTAGACTTATTTCTTGTCTGGGCCCAATCTTTTCACCTGGTATAGTCCTTGTTCCAGCTCAGGTGGTAGCTAGGGGATTTCTCATGACTGCAGCCACCTTTCTTCTGTTCCACCCCCTTATACAGCTTTGGTACAAGGCAGGAATCTTTTGTCTCGCTCCTGGGGAAAAGCCCCAGGTTTAAGATGGATTCCTGTACCAGGTGACATGGCCACATGTCCTGTGAGACCCCAAGCCTTCATTGTTCCTGGCCTGACTCACAGATGGTGCAGGACAGAGCCATCTCCAGTCAATTGTCCTGGTTAATGGGAGCCATCAGGAGTCCAAACCACTATTAATTAATGGCCCACACTTTGCATCATTACAACAGGACCTCAGAGTTATAGTTCATATTTCTAGCTTCAGATACAGGAATGATCGGTTCATACAAATAGGCTGAACACACACAGTAGATAATAAGCTTTGTAATGATACTGCACAAGAGACCTTTTGCATGAAGCATGTTCCAGTTACATTATATTCACACTCATTAGCATATTTTCATAAAATCATCAACATCACAGCAGGGAAAGGGTTTTACCGGCACCTGGGAGCAGTTGAGTTTCATGTCGAGGCTGTGCTATGAGTTCCTCCAGGTTTCCCATAAGCACACAGGGCCCTTAGCGGGTACTCTCGATACAGGAATGGCCCAGATACAATGAAGTGATGGGAATTGCATTTTCCTTTTTAATTTGTGAATTTCCAATGACATTTCTGTTTGTGATTTTGTTTTGCTTCGTATAACTGTGTTTTCTCAGGGACTTGATATTTACCAGGCTAACTAACAGCTAATAACGGGAGACTTCCAAGCAGGGTGTGGGCGAGCAGAAAAGAACTGTAAGAGACGCTGGTTTTCGACCTTGTGTTAGATAAGAATAGAATGCAGATTGTAGCAGAAATTGCTGAGAGAAGTAAGCTATCAGAAAGGAATATGTACAAACAAAATGCAGTTGTTGCTCCTTACTGTATGTCACAAAAGGTATAAATGCTTGCCTTAATTGTTTATCTAACCGAGACCTACCTCGGGAGGGGAAACTCTGCCTGTCTGTACTCTCCCGAATAACTGCAGTTGCTCGAAATAAACGGCATAATATAATAACATTTAACATCCCTGTGGTGGGAAGAACATCTCAACAGCCCAACACTGTGGCATTTGATTTCAAAAAGGAGAACTATACAAAAATGAGGGGGTTAGTTAAACAGAAATTAAAAGGTACAGTGACTAAAGTGAAATTCCTGTAAGCTGCATGGACACTTTAATGACACCATAATAGAGGCCCAACTTAAATGTATACCCCAATTTAAGAAACACAGTAAAAGAACTAAAAAAGAGCCACCGGGGCTTAACAACCATGTAAAAGAAGCAGTGAGAGACAAAAAGACTTCCTTTAAAAAGTGGAAGTCAAATCCTAGAAAGGAGCATAAACATTGCCAAATTGTAGGTGACAAATCTGAGGAACTGTCACAGACTGAAGTGTCACTAGAGGAGGTTTTGGAATTAATTGATAAACTCAACATTAACAAGTCACCAGGACCAGATGGCATTCACCCAAGAGTTCTGAAAGAACTCAAATGTGAAGTTGCGGAACTATTAACTATGGTTTGTAACCTGTCCTTTGAATCGGCTTCGGTACCCAATGACTGGAAGTTAGCTAATGTAACGCCAATATTTTAAAAGGGCTCTAGAGGTGATCCCGGCAATTACAGACCAGTAAGTCTAACATCGGTACCGGGCAAATTAGTTGAAACAATAGTAAAGAATAAAATTGTCAGACACATAGAAGAACATAAATTGTTGGGCAAAAGTCAACACGGTTTCCGTAAAGGGAAATCCTGTCTTACTAATCTATTAGAGTTCTTTGAGGGGGTCAACAAACATGTGGACAAGGGGGATCCAGTGGACATAGTGTACTTAGATTTCCAGAAAGCCTTTGACAAGGTCCCTCGCCAAAGGCTCTGACATAAATTAAGTTGTCATGGGATAAAAGGGAAGGTCCTATCAAGGATTGAGAACTGGTTAAAAGACAGGGAACAAAGGGTAGGAATTAATGGTAAATTCTCAGAATGGAGAGGGGTAACTAGTGGTGTTCCCCAAGGGTCAGTCCTAGGACCAATCCTATTCACCTTATTCATAAATGATTTGGAGAAAGGGGTAAACAGTGAGGTGGCAAAGTTTGCAGATGATTCTAAACTGCTCAAGATAGTTAAGACCAAAGCAGACTGTGAAGAACTTAAAAAAGAGCTCACAAAACTAAGTGATTGGGCAACAAAATGGCACATGAAATTTAATGTGGATAAATGTAAAGTAATGCACACTGGAAAAAATAACTCCAATTATACATAAAATATGATGGGGACTGATTTAGCTACAACAAATCAGGAAAAAGATTTTGCAGTCATCGTGGATAGTTCTCTGAAGATGCCCACGCAGTGTGCAGAGGCGGTCAAAAAAGCAAACAGGATGTTAGGAATCATTAAAAAGGGGATAGAGAATAAGACTGACTATATTATTACCCTTATATAACTCCATGGTATGCCCACATCTTGAATACTATGTACAGATGTGGTCGTCTCATCTCAAAAAAGATATACTGGCATTAGAAAAGGTTCAGAGAAGGGCAATTAAAATGATTAGGGGTTTGGAACGGGTCCCATATGAGGAGAGATTAAAGAGGCTAGGGCTTTTCAGCTTGGAAAAGAGGAGACTAAGAGGGAATATGATAGAGGTATATAAAATCATGAGTGATGTGGAGAAAGTAGATAAGGAAAAGTTATTTACTTACTCCCATAATACAAGAACTAGGGGCCACCAAATGAAATTAATAGGCAGCTGGTTTAAAACAAATAAAAGGAAGTTCTTCTTCACACAGCGCACAGTCAACTTGTGGAACTCCTTGCCTGAAGAGGTTGTGAAGGCTAGGACTATAACAGGGTTTAAAAGAGAACTGGATAAATCCATGGAGGTTAAGTCCATTAATGGCTATTAGCCAGGATGGGTAAGGAATGGTGTCCCTAGCCTCTGTTTGTCAGAGGATGGAGATGGATGGCAGGAGAGAGATCACTTGATCATTGTCTGTTAGGTTCACTCCCTGGGCTGCTTCTGCTCTACAACTATAATTGTCTTTTTACACCAAAATCACTAACTTGAGCACCCAATTCCATGTACAGTCCTAGTGGATGTAAGGCACAGGTAACTTTTGCCTCAGGGTAGCTTGTTGGCATCAACCCTCTCTCCCCCACCTGGAGCTGATGAAATTCATGGCTGGAGGGACACACGCTCCTACAAGTCAAAAGGAAAGAAGCTGATAGAAAAGATCACAGGACTGACCCCAAAGAGGGGTGAACTGCAAAAGTCTGAAGCAGGCAACTCATCCGGCAGAGCTGAGAGACCACAGTGAAGATGGTGCAAAGATCACTATATTGGAATTAGCAAATGTGATTTTTTAAAACAAATCTTCGGGAAGCCCTAATAAAGGTATTTCTTACAGTTCTCTCCCATTTGGATTTTCTGATATCTAATAGAGAATGACATCTGACTGAAGCTTTTCCCAAATGCAGAGCATGTGTAGGGTCTCTCTCCACTGTGGATTCTACGATGTCTGACAAAGTCTGAGTGCTCAATGAAACTCTTCCCGCACTCAAAGCATGTGTAGGGTCTCTCTCATGTGTGGATTCTCTGATGTGTGATAAGGTGTGAGCGCTGACTGAAGCTTTTCCCGCACTCAGAGCACGTGTAGGGCGTCTCTCCTGTGTGGATTCTCTGATGTGTGATAAGGTTTGAACGCCGACTGAAGCTTTTCCCGCACTCAGAGCACGTGTAGGGCGTCTCCCCTGTGTGGATTCTCTGGTGTCTGATAAGGTGTGAGCTTTGACTGAAGCTTTTCCCGCACTCAGAGCACGTGTAGGGCGTCTCCCCTGTGTGGATTCTCTGGTGTCTGATAAGGTGTGAGCGCAGACTGAAGCTTTTCCCGCACTCAGCGCACGTGTAGGGCGTCTCTCCTGTGTGGATTCTCTGATGTGCGATAAGGTTTGAGAGCTGACTGAAGCTTTTCCCGCACTCAGAGCACGTGTAGGGCGTCTCCCCTGTGTGGATTCTCTGATGTCTGATAAGGCTTGAGAGCTGACTGAAGCTTTTCCCGCACTCAGAGCACGTGTAGGGCGTCTCCCCTGTGTGGATTCTCTGATGTGTGATAAGGCTTGAGCGTTGACTGAAGCTTTTCCCGCACTCAGAGCACGTGTAGGGCGTCTCCCCTGTGTGGATTCTCTGATGTGTGATAAGGTTTGAGCACAGATTGAAGCTTTTCCCGCACTCAGCGCACGTGTAGGGCGTCTCCCCTGTGTGGATTCTCTGATGTCTGATAAGGCTTGAGCACCAACTGAAGCTTTTCCCGCACTCAGAGCACGTGCAGGGCTTTTCTCCTGTGTGGATTCTCTGATGTCTGATAAGGACTGAGCGCTGACTGAAGCTTTCCCCGCACTCATGGCATGTGTAGTTTGTCTCTTCCAAGTTGATTCTCTCACGTGTAATAAGGGCTGAGAGGCTACTGAAGTTCTCCTCTGGCCTCTGCTGAGTCTCAGAGGCTTTTACTGTTTCTCGGAGTGCACAACTCCTGGAAACATTCCCTTTGGGTCTTCCTGATAACGTCCCATGTGGTGCTCCTTGCTCAGCATCTTCCTGCTGGGGTTTCTGCATCTCATTCTCACGCACCATCCTATCACCTGATGGGAGACAGAGAGAATCCAGACATAGGTCACTCCCTGTGCCTGAGAGAAAGGAAATCTCAGAGACAGGAATTTTAAAAGGGATGAACAAACCAAAATATGTGCAGGAGAGATCAAACCTATCAGGAGCTGATTTTCCCCAGAGGAGAGAGGAAGGGATCAGTTTTGGTCTGCATTTCACCAGAACATGCAGGGGAAAGTGGGATCAGGTAGGGATCTGCTGCCAGTTGTTAGTCAGGATAGGTGGGAAGCCATGAGTGACATCTGCCTAATTATTCCACATCTGCAGGGAACAATCCTGAACTTGGAGAGCTCACAAGGTCTTTGGTAGGGCATCCCGAATGTTTCCTGTATTCACGGACAGTTTTTGACTTGCTTTAACCAAGTCCTCACCTCTGCAGGCAGCTCTCGGGAGCACTTCTTTCTCAGAACCCTGGAGGTCCGGGACCCACGGCTCTTCCCCTCGTTCCAGCTGTGAGACCACATCAGGTTTGGAATTTAGAAACCCTACGCCAGGCAAAGAAAACCAGCAAGGTCAGTGGAATTTGTGGGATACTTGTCACAAAGAATAGTCCATGGTTTTAAGCTCAGATCATTTTTAAGCAGTAACATCCCAAGACCAGCTTCCTTGGCTCCAAGTGGCACGAGAGTTATTATTAATCATACGCATTACCTTAGTGCCTAAGGACCAACTAACAGTGTGTCTCTGTTGTGCTAGGCACAGTACAAATGCAGAATAGTAGATGGCCCGTGCTCTGAAGAATTTACAGTCTAAATAGACAAGACAGACACAGCATGGGGGAAGGGGTAGAACCCTCTGTTAGAATGGCGATATTCAGGCCTGCCTGCAAAGCCTATATTTTAAGAACTTAGGTGTATTTTTATCACATAGCTAGTTACAGGAGTATGAAAACAAAGAATCAAAATCACAGTGTGCCTGTGTCTGGGCCTTCTCTCACTAGGATAGGCTGAGGCCTTGTTCTTAGGCTAAGGCCTTTGGCTAAGCAGCAGGGGCAGCCATAAGCTGGGAAGCGAAGGGTCACATCCTCACATCCCAAACCAGTCACACTGAAATAAGGTGCTATTGGGCTGTTAGGAAGACAATCCTGTCTGGATCTTAAGATGGTTAAAGAAACCTTAATTTGATAGCATTCTGTCTGGCAAGAAATCACTTATCAATCGTTGTGGTTGTGAAACCCTCATTTCTGTATTGCTTTATCTTTATGGCCACCACTTTTACATTGTTAATCAGTCTGGTTCTCTAATTGTTTCTCTCTCCTGTATAATTAATGTTGCCAGGTGTAAGTTAATTAGGGTACTGGTTTATAACTGGTTAGAGCAGGAGTAGGCAACCTATGGCAGCACATGAGCTGATTTTCAGTGGCACTCACACTGCCCAGGTCCTGGCCACCGGTCCAGAAGGCTCTGCATTTTTAATTAATTTTAAATGAAGCTTCTTAAACATTTAAAAAACCGTACTGACTTTACATACAATAGTTCAATTATGTATTATAGACTTATAGAAAGAGACTTTCTAAAAACATTAAAATGTATTATTGGCACATGAAATCTTAAATTAGAGTGAATAAATGAAGACTCCGCACACCACTTCTGAAAGGTGGCCGACGCCTGGGTTAGAGAATTAGTCACAATATGTTAGAATTGGTTAGTTAAATTTCAGCACAATGATTGGTTCAGGTATAGCTGAGAATATTGCTCTATAAATGGGGTCAAACAGGAGGGGGGAAGGAAATTGGAATAATAGAATCTCAGGGTTGGAAGGGACCTCAGGAGGTCATCTAGTCCCACCCCTGCTCAAAGCAGGACCAATCCCCAACTAAATCATCCCAGCCAGGGCTTTGTCAAGCCTGACCTTAAAAACCTCTAAGGAAGGAGATTCCACCACCTCCGTGGGGAACCCATCCCAGGGCTTCACCACCCTCCTAGTGAAATAGTGTTTCCTAATATCCAACCTAAACCTCCCCCATTGCAGCTTGAAATCATTACTCTTTGTTCTGTCATCTGCTACCACTGAGAACAGTCTAGATCCATCCTCTTTGGAACCCCCCTTCAGGTAGTTGAAAGCAGCTATCAAATCCCCTCTCATTCTTCTCTTCTGCAGACTAAACAATCCCAGTTCCCTCAGCCTCTCCTCAGAAGTCATGTGTTCCAGTCCCCTAACCATTTTTGTTGCCCCCCGCAGGATGCTTTCCAATTTTTCCACATCCTTCTTATAGTGTTGGGCCCAAAACTGGACACAGTGCTCCAGATGAGGCCCCATGAATGTTGGTTAGGGGGCGAACGGGAACAGGGACACAGGCCAGGCTCTGCGGCATCAGAGCTGGGAAGGGAACAGACTGTATCGGCATATAGAGATAAGCCCGACTGGTGTGAAGGGCTTCGGAATATGTAATCTTATAGGTGTAAAAATTGTACAGACTATACCACCCTGTGACATCATCAGCGAAGTGCCCATTTGTGCCTGGGTAGGGGCCCTGCTCTGGGAGGGAGGATGCAGCAAGGACTCAGGATCGGTGGCCAGGGTCGCTGTGCATAGGAGATGGGGAGGTTATGTGAGGAGGGGGGTAATGAGTGGGAGAGGGAGGTCAAGTGTTAAAATAATAATATTTGGGGAAAAAAATGTATAATAAAGTGAAAGTGAACAGAAATAAAACTGGAGTGGAGGCTCTAAAGCAACAAGGCTTGGGTAGGGATTCGGGGTTAAAGGTCTGGGATCCCCCACAGCTCCAGACCCCCAAACCTCTCCTCCCTCCCACTGACCCACCCACCCCACTTCCTGGGTGCCCTTCCCCCACACTCCCCTCCCCTTCTTCCCATTACTCTCAGCCAGCACCACCTCCTGGCACCTTGAGAACATCTTGTATTTTCTCCTCGTCTCTCACAGCCTCCTACCTCCCTGCTGCTTCTTAGCTCTAACCCTGCACACACCCGCCCCATGTCCTGGCATATCTACTACCCCCCGTCTCCGTCCCTCCCACGGCTCGCTTATCCCTTCACCCATGGGATCCTGAACGGTAACATTACACGCTCTCCTAAAAGAGCTCATCTGACTGTCACACAAGCCAGGCATGAGTCACACACCTATTTACTCAATTTAGAATTCTACAGGCAGCATATTTTCCTCTTAAAATGAGGAAAAGGCATGAAAGCGACTGTGATTAATGTAGTTATGAATGTAGCCAATAAGGATACATTCAATGCAATTTTAAAATGACTGACAGCACCAAAAAGGCACATGTCCAAAAATGGTACTAGTGGGTGGGAGATAAGGCAAAAAAAGGGGGGGCAAGGAAACTTGTCAAAACTTGTATGACGAATAAAGGTATAAAGTGATTACTGCTCAGGTTCTTCAGAGACCCCACAGCTTCTAATAACGCAGGGGACAGGACTCCTTACCCAGTGAGGTCACCGTCTCATAGTTCTCCTGCATGACATCCCTGTAGAGGGCTCTCTGAACAGGGTCCAGTAGTGCCCATTCCCCCTTGGTGAAATACACAGCCACCTCCTCGAAGGTCACCGGCCCCTGAAAGAACGAGAGTCCAACACTCAGTAACTGCTGCCCCACTCACAACCCCACTATTCACGGAACAGCAGCACCAGGTAAATGGAAGCCCCGGGAGGCACATGTTAACAGAGTCCCACCCCACCTTGCCTAGAACAGACAGGCGGCATCAGAGGGTAGAAAGAGAGAACCTTTGTGTCTCCCAGCTGACAGACGGAGGCAGGGTCTTCACATTTATCACATACCTACTAGCCAGAGCTTGATATAGGAGATGGGGCTGGCTCTGGACCCTACTAATGGCTCCCTGGTAGGAAACACTCTCCAAATAAAATATAAGAAAGAAAAGGGAAGTCAGTAGTAAAGAATATTAGTTAGACCAGGGGTAGGCAACCTATGGCACGGGTGCTGAAGGCAGCACGCAAGCTGATTTTCAGTGGCACTCACAATGCCCGGGTCCTGGCCACCAGTCCGGGGGGCTCTGCATTTTAATTTAATTTTAAATGAAGTTTCTTAAACATTTTAAAAGCCTTATTTACTTTACATACAACAATAGTTTAGTTATATATTATAGACAGAGAAAGATCTTCTAAAAATGTTAAAATGTATTACTGGCACTCAAAACCTTAAATTAGAGTGAATAAATGAAGACTTCTGAAAGGTTGCTCACCCCTGAGTTAGAAGGTCAGAATTGTAGAAAATTGGTAAGGGAAGTGTGACGTTATTGATATGAATTGGGACCTTATAGAACATGGGTTGCAACCGAGGTCCTGTAGTGGCACCAAATTTGATGTAAAGGGGGTCATATGAGGTGTCTAAGACCAGGTTATGGGTTGCTGGTTATGATTATGCTGTCTGTATGTATGTATCATTTTGTAGTTGAAGTTATGAATATTGGCTCTATACTGTCTGTATTTCAAGCTAGTGCTGTGCTTCTGGGAGACATCACAGACAAGTTGGTGTTAGCTCTGCCTAGCCTGCTTGATGGCCCATTAAGGACCATCGGCTACACAATTGACCCATGGAGAGAAGGCAGATACGCCTTGTGACTCAGCAAAGTATGCAGGGACTGGCCCATGTGACCCCAGACTCCATTTTGCTGTAATTTTCCACAGTAAGGACAAAGAGGTTCTTACACCTGGAAAAGCCTATATAAGGCTGATGCCTCATCTCCATCTTTTCTTCAATCCTGCTTCTACCTCTGGAGGGACTTTGCTACATGCTGAAGCTCTACACAAGGGACTGATGACCCATCCCAGCGGGGGATGTTCTCCAGAGACTTGATTTGAACCTGCAGTTTATGCCATCACTGCTACAAGCCTGAACTAAGAACTTTGCCATTACTGTATGTAATTGATTCCATTTAACCAATTCTAGCTCTCATCTCTACCTTTTTCCTTTTATGAATAAACCTTTAGATTTTAGACTCTAAAGGATTGGCAACAGCGTGATTTGTGGGTAAGATCTGATGTGTATATTGACCTGGGTCTGGGGCTTGATTCTTTTTAATCGAAAGAACCTTTTTCTTTTATTGAGATGTTGGTTTTCATAACCATTCCTCCCCGGGACGGGTGGCACTGGTGGTGATACTGGGAGACTGGAGTGTCTAAGGAAATTGCTCATGTGACTTGTGGTTAGCCAGTGGGGTGAAACCGAAGTCCTTTTTGTCTGGCTGGTTTGGTTTGCCTTAGAGGTGGAAAAACCCCAGCCTAGGGCTGTGACTGCCCTGTTTGAGCAAGTGGTCCTGAATTAGCACTCTCAGTTGGGTCCCGCCAGAACCGCCTCGTCACAGGAAGCTATCAGAAATCAATGACCAATCAATGAAAATAAGAAGGAAGTTTTGAAAAGTATATTAATCCTAACAATGGTAGTGATAAATTACTGGACGGAAATGGCAGAATTATCAAAAAAATGCAGAAGAGGTAAAAGTGTTCAATAAGTGTTCTCTCCTGGATTTGGAGAAAAACAGATGCTGTACTCGTATCATAAGATGTTGACGACGACACTCCTTCCATTCCAACAAGAACTCACAAGGACATTAAACAGCAGCTATTACAGTTAGACATGTTTAAATAAGCAGGTCCAGATAACTTGTATCCAAGAGTTTTTAAAGACCTGGTGGAGGAGCGTGGTGGACTATTAATGTTGATTGTAATTAGGACTTGGAACACTGGGGAAATTCCAGAAGACTGGAATTAAGCTAATGCTGTGCCAATACTAAAAAGTGTAAAAGAGATGACCCAGCTAATTACAAGAGTGTCAGTCTGATATCAATACTGAGCAAAATAATGGAGCAGTCGATACTGGATTTCGTTAATAAAGAATTAAAGGAAGGTAATATAATTAGTACCTATTAACAAAGCTTTAGAGAAAATAGATCCTATCAAACTAACTGGATATCCTTATTAGATGAGATCAAAAGTTTGGTTGCAGCTAATATTATTGATGTAATATATCTAGACTTCTGTACGGCATATGACTTGATTCAGCACAATATTTTGACTAAAAAACTAGAATGATACAAAATAAACACAGCATACATTAAATAGATTAAAAACTGGGATTGTAAATGGGGAACCATGGTCAAGTGGATTTATTTCTAGCGGGTTCCCACAAGGATTGCTTTTTGCCCATGTGCTATTTAACATTCTTATCAATGACCTAGAACAGAATATAAAATCATCATGGATAAAGTTTGCAGTTACCACAAAGATTGCGGGTGGTGGTAACTAATGAAGTGCCAGTAGATTCAGGCTCCAGCACTGGGAGTCTGGGAAGTTTTCCCAGCCCTGGCTGGAGGGTTATTTCCTGTTCCACAAAGAGGAGAAGTTCCATTCCCAAATTCCATGCCTTGAAATTAGGCCCTATCTGACACTACACCCCATATTCAGCATAGTGGTATGGTTATAATATGATTAGGACATAATTATGATGCATTTTGTGCAAGATGCGTCATGTGCTGAATATGATTATCCTATTTGTGTGCATGGATCATGTTTGTATTTGAAGTTATGGATATTGACTCTGTATCTGTATTTCAAAGGTGCTTACTCTGGGTAACACCCACAACGAGCCTTTCAGGTACAACAATGAAGAAGCCAGACAGAGCAGATGGCTTATCAACAAAGACAATGGACCGTGGAAGAGCTTAGCCTTCCTGTGAATGTTTCAGCCAGCCTATGAGTCATGGCTACTATGACTCAGCAGGACATGCTAGGACATGTGACTAGACCACATGACAATGAACTCCATTTTGGTACCTGTAGTTTTCCACAAACTGGACTGGGAACTTAGTTTGGAACAAATGGTTCCCGCCATATGGAAAAGCTACATAAGGTGGGGTGTGACATCATCTCTTGGCCTCATTCCCCACACAAGCAAACTCCTGGAAACACCTGAGGAACAAAGACTGAACTGCTGCTCCCAGGGTAAAGGGATTTCTAGCTTGTGTATGGAAACTTGGGGGACTGCTTGTACCATCAGTCAGGGTGAGAAATTGCTAATTCAAATTCTATCCATCTAGTATGTTAGGCTTAGAATTGTTGGGATACGTTAGGGTTCAGTAAAACAGCTGGGAAGCTGCTAATGTGCTGACATGCATTGGGGACAAAGGCATAAGCAGGCAGTAATTCTTTGCTTAACAAATAAGTTGCCATATTTTTCCTTTCTCTGTTGCTTGTAAGAATTGACATTGATGCAGCTGCATGAGAAATGTAGTTGCTGGAATAAATGTCCTTTGTGTGAAAGAAAGTAAAAGAAATGTTATCTCCCCCTCCCCCTTCTTTCCCAGCTACATAAACAAGCCCTGGCTTATGGCCCCTTCCTCCCTCCCCGAGAACTGCTCATTGACCCTTCCTCCATACCCTGAGAACTGCTGTTTAGGGAAATTTGTGGCAACACGTTATTGCAAAGAACGGTATTTTCAAGGTAAAAATGCCTCTATATGTGTAATACTGTGACAGTGGATAGGGGTGGGTATACTAATTGTATGAGTGTTTCTACTACTTAATAAGGGGTTTTGGGGTGTTGTAACGGATGTAGGTGTTTACATACAAACTTAGATAAAAGGCATGTGATGTAACTTATCCAGTACTTACTCGATAGTTGGGTCAAGGGGAACAAGTAACAATAAAGAAGCCTGTATTCATATCCGCCTCTGGATCAACCGGCTCCTTTTTTGTTCTAACAATAATTACTTAAAATCTACCTTTCTGCCATTAATAAACTTGTTTTATGCTTTATCTTAATCAGTGCATTTTGAGTGAAGTGTTTGAGGAAAAGCTGAGCTTGGTTAGCACTGGCTTGTTGTGCACATCTTTCCCATATCGAGGGGAAGGTGAACTATATTAATGAGCTTACATTATCCAGATCCCTGTGCACTATAAGATGGTATAATTCTAAATTTATACTACAGCAGGTGTGCAAGGTTGGGGAGTTGGGAAATTGGCTGTTGTCGTCTATCTGTCCTTGAGCAGCTCAGGTAAAGCACTCAGGTAGCTTAGTTGGATGCATGGCGCCACCTGCTGTCGTGTTGGGTGATAACAGGCCCTGGAGAGGCTGGCTGAATCTCCAGCAAAGCAGCGTGAGAAGGGCCAGCCCAGCTTGAGGGTTAGAGGGCACAGCGGTTCCCAGAACCCTACTCAGACTGCACCCCGGGGTGACAACCCATCACACCCTAGAGTACACAAGTCTCAGCAGGTTTGTCACATCCTGTCCCCTCCCTTTCTCCACCTGAGATATTTCCTGCCTCCCACCACCTCCAGCAACTCCTACCCTCCTATGCATTTACTGCTCCTCTCCCTCCAAGCAGAACCCACCACCAGCTCCCTGAGAATCCCTTACCTGAGCCAGCTCCATTGCAGCCATTTCCTTCCCTTTGGGAGGATGAAATGATCTGGAGCAAAACGTGGACGTTAATCTGTAGCCTGCCAGGACGAGAAGGGCAATGTGAGAGAATGCAGAGGGGGCTTTTGTCCATTCCACATGCTGATTCCCGCCGTGATTTTTCCCTAATGGACACTCTAGGTTCTGCCACACTGTGAAGCACAGAGTGACCTTATTCCAGTACAGGCCTAGCCCCCTCGCACCAAGGTGTAACCCTCTGAGACACGGTGAAACCCGCCCAGTAACATCCTCTGTTATACTTACCAAGTTTGCAGACAATACCAAGCTGGGAGGGGTTGCAAGTGCTTTAGAGGATAGGCCAAGGAGGGAGAGCTCAGTGGTTTGAGCATTGGCCTGCTAAACCCAAGGCTGTGAGTTCAATCCTTGAGGGGGCCATTTGGGGCAAAAATCTGTCTGGGGATTTGTCCTGCTTTGAGCAGGGGATTGGACTAGATACCTCCTATGGTCCCTTCCAACCCTGATATTCTATGATTAAAATTAAAAATGATCTGGAGAAAAGGACTGAAGTAAATAGGATGAAATTCAATTAGGACAAATGCAAAGTGCTTCATTTAGGAAGGAACAATCAGGTGCACACGTACAAAGTGGGAAATTCCTGCCCAGGAAGGAGCACTGCGGAAAGGTAGCTGGGGGCCATAGTGGATCACAAGCTAAGTATAAGTCAAAAGGGAAAACATCATTCTGGGATGTATTTGAGGGAGTACTGTAAGCAAGACACAAGTAGTAATTCTTCCACTCCACTCTGTGCGGATTAGGCCACAACTGGAGTACTGTGTCCATTTGTGGTTGCCACATATGAGGAAAGATGTGGACAAATTGGAGAAAGTCCAGAGAAGAGCAACAAAAATGATTAAAGGTCTAGAAAACATCACCTATGAGGGAAGATTGAAAAAAATTGGGTTTGTTTAGCCTGGAGTAGAGAGGACATGATAATAGTTTTCAAGTACATAAAAGGTTGTTACAGGGATGTGGAAGAAAAAAAATGTTCTTAACCTCTGAGGATAGGACAAGAAGTAATGGCCTTAAACTGCAGCAAGGGCAATTTAGGATGGAGATTAGGAAAAAACTTCCTAACTGTCAGAGTGGTTAAACTCCAGAACAAATAGCGTAGGGAGGTTGTGGAATCTCCATCATTGGGGATTTTTAAGAGGAGGCTGGACAAACACCTCAGGGATGGTCTAGATAATACTTAGTCCTGCCTTGAGTGCAGGGGACTGGACTAGATGACCTTCCAAAGTCCCTTCCAGTTCTATGATTCTATGAACCAAAGGCCAGTGAAGAGCAGAATCAAAGGAGTCACTCTGGGGATTCTCCCTGTCACTGTCCCCAAGGCAGCTCTCTCAGGTTAACTAAGTTGTTTGATGCTTTAGCCTTTGTAGAGTCTCTCCTGGCAGTGCCCCCTTCTTGGGCTGGGCCTAGTTTTAGCTTTTGACAAGTGTGACCCCGGGGGCTCTGAGACTGGGCCTTCTTGCCTCAGCACATCTTGTTCCTTTCTGTGGCTCCCCAGTGAGTCCCAATGAGTAGATACTCCTCATACAGACTGTGAACATAAGAGCTGCCCACTGCATCAGACCAATGGTCCGTCTAGCTCAGTGACCAATGCCAGGTGCTTCAGAGGGAATGACCAGAACAGGTAATCCTCAAATGATCCATCCCCCGTCGCCCATTCCCAGCTTCTGGCAAACAGAGGCTAGAGACACCATCCCTGCCCAGCCTGCCTGTGACACTGGCAGATGAGGTGTTAGCTCTTGCAAAAGCCCCCATGTCTTCATTGAACAGGGACAAACGCATAGCTGGAATCAGTCTGACTCACCTGTGTTAGTATTAGGATTATAAGAATGCGCTTACACTTTATTGAATGCTTGTGAGTTGCTGCCTGGGTTAATATCTGACTAGTTGCATTGTGAGCCTCCGTGGCTCTGTAAATCACCAGACAGGAGAGAGACTTTACCTAGATGACGTGCTGATTGGCAACCGAATGCATTACACCCTGCCTGGCAGGAAAGGTTCATCAACACCAGATAGACTATTATGCAATGTGAAAGACGACAAAAGACTGTTGTTGTGCTCTTCACTTCCCATTAGCTGACTTTGCAGCTCAGAGCACATGGCAGGAAGGGGATAAAAAGCCCCATACAGAAGGAACTGATTATCCGTATGCTGCTTGGACTCTGGGGGGCAAAGTTTCTAGGCATAATCAAGAGATCCCCAGCTGATTAGCCTGGGTTAGTCTTAAGGAAGATGCAGAGCTTGCTTATTATAGAAACTTCTATTACCTTTTGAAATTTAAGACTGTAACTCGTCTGCATCTATCGGATTACCTGCTTTAACTTCGTAAACAACTCTCCTTTCCTTTTAAATAAATCTTAATACAGGTTATGACAGGACTGGCTACACGTATTGTCTTTGTTGTGAGATTTAAGATTCAATTGACCTCAGTAAGTGACTGGTCCTTTGGCATGAGGTCAGGTTTGACAAAGCCCTGGCTGGGATGATTTAGTTGAGGGTTGGTCCTGCTTTGAGCAGGGGGTTGGACTAGATACCTCCTGAGGTTCCTTCCAACACTGATATTCTATGACTGGCAGTAACCGGAACATTGCTGTGATTCGTGGGGTAAGGCAGTGGTTCTCAACTAGGGGTCCTGGGCCCCCTGGGGGCCACTAGCAGGTTTCAGGGCAGGGGCCAAGCAAGGGCAGCATTAGACTCACTGAGGCCCAGGGCAGAAAGCTCCAGTCCCAGCGCATGGGGCAGAAGTCCAGGGCCCTGAGCCCCCACCCGGGGCTGAAGCCAAAGCCTGAGCAATGTAGATTTGTGGGGCCCCTGTGGCATGGTGCCCCGAGAGAGGAAGAAAGTGCCCTGAGGACGCAGCCAGAGGGCTGAGCCCTGACACACGACTGGCTCAGAGGGTCTCTGCAGTCAGGAAGGGCTCGCAGCGAGGGAAGCCTGGTAACTGATGGCTGGAGGGGTGAAGAGGTTTGGGGCATGTTGGGGGAAGAAGCATCTGGGACTGGATAACCTGGGGCTGGGCAGTCTCCATAGGGGACACTTGCTCCTCCTGTGCCCTTTCCACACCCTCTTGCGAGGCGAGAATGACCACCCTGTCCCCACCCCTAGCGGCAGCCGTGTCTCAGGACTCTCCCCAGCTGCACCCACTAACTCTCCTCCCATTTGGGGTATAGCTCGGGGCAACAAATTCCCACCAAGATGAACCCAGCTGGATGCTGCCTGTTCTGGTGCCACAGGGGCCTCTGGTGGGTGAAAGGCAGAACTGTAGCACTTCTCAGGCAGAACGTATCTTCTTCAAGCCAAAAAAAAAAAGAAATTCTGCGCTGGACGTGAATTCTGTGCATACGCAGCCGTGCAGAATTCCCACACGAGTAACTCACACTTGGCACAAACACAACCTGCTCCCTCCCATCTCTTCTCCCTATGTGTCGAGTCCCAGAGCTGCTGCTGTCATTAATGCACACAGGCTTTCACTCCCGTTAGTGCTGGCAAGACCCAATCCAGCGACAGGACTGAACCCTTATTTTCCTATCACATGGGACAGTCTCAGCTGAGGGGGAGGTGAGATGGAGAGGGGGTACAACGGGGAAAGTTGTTCTACCCATGTTGGTCCCAGGATAGCAAAGAGGTATTTTTAATTGGTTCTAAAACAATTACCTCACCCACCTTGTCTCTCCAAGAGATCTGAAAGTGGCAGAAGGGGACAAACAGGAAGACAGAGCTCAGGACTCTAAACCAAACATTTCAAACCCCTGGAAGAAACTACATTTCCCTTCTGCCCCTGGGTATGTTTGTATCCTCTATGAGGGACCACCCCATTCCCCTCACAGCAGCAACGGGAGACTGCAGCCAGCCCCAGATTGTCTTTCCCAATCCTGGGATGTTTGTTGTGACCAAGTTTGTGTGTGGTGGGTGCACGGGCTGGGGACACCCAGACTGATCTGCAGATTGGAAAGTCAGGGCAACTCTAGCACAGCTTGGGGGCTGTGGGAGCAGTTCTGGAGCTGGGCCTCTGTCCTCTCTAGCTCCCATGGCAGATGGCTCTGGCAGCATCAAGTGGGTCCATCACTGCAGGGGAAGGTGGGGTCGTGTCTGAGATCAGGGTGAGAATTGGAGTGGGGGGTCTATGCCCAAGAATGGGGGTAGAATTCACCTCCCCACCCCTCTGCAGAGCTGAGCAACTAGGGATTTATCCAGTGAAGTGAAATTCACTCTGGGTGACTTTGAGCCAGCCACGGAAAGCTCCTTGTGCCTTCAGTTCCACACTGGCCACAGGAGTTTACTAGTTCTCCCTCCCCAGACTGCCGGGGGCAGCCAGGGATAATTAGTGGGTTATGGGAATTAGAAGATGAAAATTCACTAAGAACAATGATATTTGTGTGTTTATTATTAAATCCCCAGACACCCACCAATCCCCGTCCTCCTTCTGATGAGCTATAAATATCTAAGGGACTCAGCTACTGATCCTGCAGTCAGTTCCTGCCCTTCCCCACTTTCTAAAGCAGCACTTTTAAGAACAGGGCAGGGAAACATGTAAATATTTTGAACCAAATTCCAGGAGCTGCTGAACATGGAGAAGTTAAAATGAAACCAAGGTTCCGTCTCTCCGAGGACCTGGCCCCTAGTGCAAAATAAGACATTCCCCAGGAATCTGAAATGGCCACTTCATAACTGATAATCTTATTAATCTGTTCACTTCTGGGAATTACCACTAAGAGAAACAACCCAGTGACGGTGCTATCCTGAGGAAAAGGTCTCATGTGTCTTTAGATCATACTGATTTGTAATCTGGAACGATATACACTAAAATGCCTAATTCGTAGCCCTACGGCAATTGCCTGGTGTCACTACAGGGCAGAATTAAGGTTGGTGCCTTAGTTGTGAATTTCCATCCCCTAGCATATTGCAATTGCTGCTAAGTGGGTTTGACAGAATTGATTGTGTCTATTTCTTTCTTTTAATTTCAATAGATAGTGATATTTATTTTTAAGCCCTTTTTTCAATGTTTACAATTTCAATGTTCAGAGCTGTGGAAGTTATGGGGGTTGTCAGACAATTATTTAATAACAGTAACTGTTGAGAGTCCAAAAGCCAAATCATAGAACTGTTCAAAGAGAAATTGTCAATGTCACACCCAAAATATACAGTGTAAATATCCTTAAATCAAACTCCACTTTCTCCAGAAGTATTTCTGTATATTACCTATATAAATATTTTTCATCTGTGTGTGTGTGTACAGTGAAATTAACATTTACTGCAATTTAGTCATAAAAATCCAATCCTGTCAAGCATAATTTTAAGTAATGAAGTACTTGAATTCTTTCACTTCCTAGACTGGAATGTTTCACTTCAGGATAATTACATCCTCCTTGTGATGTATTTTACTCTCAGTACCGTAACCCTCTTGTGATGTAGCTCCTGTCTAGGAGCTCTGCTGAAGCCAGTGGCATTATGATCAGGTGACACTGACATGAGCAGAGACACATGGGGGAGGATGAGGTAACATGGAGGCTACCAGAGTTGAACGTGGCCGTAAGAGCACACGCTCTCTCAGCCTCTCCTCTCTCCCACCTCCCAGAGTCAGTAATTCTGAATCGTTCCCTGAAATCTAAATAGCCCCAGTATGAGAGACAGTGATTAACGCAGGTACCTTAGGGGCTGCAGCGCCAACCCCCTGCCTGGATGAGGAGGGTGAAGAATTGCAGTAGAAATGGGTTAGGCTGGGAGAGGGCACAGCTGATGGGGGTCTGGGAGCTGAGTTGACCAAGAGGCCAGAACTCATGAGGGGGGTGGGTTGGGAGAATAAGTCAACAGGACTGCGTAGAGGCATTTCAGTGTATTTTCTTCATTAACCATTCTGCCATGTAGACTCAGACTTTAAAGGTCAGAAGGGACCATTATGATCATCTAGTCTGACCTCCTGCACAAAGCAGGCCATAGAATCCTACCCATCCACTTCTATAACAAACCCCTAACCTACGTCTGAGTTACTGAAGTCTTCAAATTGTGGTTTGAAGCCCTCAAGCTGCAGAGAATCCTCCAGCAAGTGACCCATTTGGGCTTTGGCTACACTTGCAAATTTGCAGCGCTGCAGCAGGGTGTGAAAAAACACCCTCTCCAGCGCTGCAAAGCGCCAGTGTGATCAGAGCCCCAGCGCTGTACATTAATCCCCACAGGAGGGTGGAGTACGGCAGCGCTTTGAAGTGCTAAGTGTAGCCAAAGCCTTGGAAACTTTTCATTCACATCTAAACACCTTGGAGCTAAGCTGGGTTGATGCATTTCCACTTACAGCGGTACAGTTGTAATTAGGTGCTTAATCAGATGCTCATGCAGCACAAAGCAGTCAATAATGGGTGTGCTTTCATTCATTAACTGGACTGTGTGCTGTGCATCGCTTTGAAAAAAAGATGCTGTGAGGGAGTGTCAAAATTGTAGGCATTAAGAAATGGTAAGTAGGTGTCAGTTCATTTCTCATGCGTTTCTCTCCTAATTTTAATGTCAGTTTTGAATCAGTATTAATACCATGTTGTTTTAACAGAAGTAGGGTCCATTTATATAATTGTTTGCAAGATTTCATTGGATATTGTGAACCTGCCGTCTTCACCTTTTATTTTCAGATTCCTAAATACAACCCAGCGCACCTCTCCTGACAGACTGCAGGCCCTGGCCGGTGATTTGTCAATTGGAAGTGACAGAGGAGGAGAAAGACCTGGGTGTATTGGTTGATCGCAGGATAATTATGAGCTGCCAGTGTGATGCAGCCGTGAAATAGGTTAATGCAGTCCTAGGATACATCAGGTGAGGTATTTCCAGCAGACACATGAAAGGGCTAGTACTGTTATACAAGGCACTGATGAGACCTCATCTGAAATACACCTCTACCTTCTGCCCTTCAAGTCTGTGAGTCTATAAACTGTGCCTTGCGTTGCACAGACACTGATGGAGATCAGGGCCCCATCGTGCAGCACATGGCAGAGAACCTGACTGAGATCAGCACCCCCATTGTGCTGGGCACTGCACAGACAGAGAGGGACAGTCCTTGCCCCAAAGAGATCACAATCCAAGTAGACAACAGGGAGGAGGAAAACAGAGAGGGGCTGTGACTTCCCCCAGGTCACCAAGCAGGTCAGGGACAGAGCCAGGAACACACCCCGGTAACGCCAGAGTCCCGTCACCCGCAGCTTGGAAAGGTCCCCAGACCCCTTTGTATTAGGCTGCAGGAAGAGGTGGTTTGTCCATGGATGAACAGGCTGTCTTGGCAGGGCAGCTCAGCTGCGGTCCCTGCACACAGCTGGGGGTGTCCCCTGGGTCAGGAGAAGTCAGTGTCCAGCCCTGTGGGGCTGTGCTCCTGGCTCATACCTCCAGCACTCACTGCTGCCCCTCCCTTACCAGCTGCACTGGTCAGCCAGCCCCAGGACTCAGGGAGGTCACTGCTCCCCGTCCCCCATCTCCTGCAAGCCTTCAAACAGGGACATGGTGCACCAGTACCAATCAGAGTGCACTAGTGTAAATTCTGTCTGTACTAAGGGTTTGCACAAGTGCCTAAAACACCAGGGTGGCAGAGACCTTCAGTGCCCAAAACAGCAGTGCGGTGGCACTAGAACTGGAATCTATTTCTAGCTCGGTCACGGACAGCCTGGGTGACCTTGGACACGTCAATGTTTCTCCTCCCAACTTTAGTCTCTTTACCCAGCTGCCACTCACTGGGGTCTCCTCTCTCTCTCCAGAGCTGCTCACCACTACAGTCTGTGTGGGTGTCCCCAGAGCTAAGGCAGGTCAGCTCTGGAATAGTCTTACAAGGGGGCTGGGGAGTCTCTTTCCCTGGAAGTTTTTAAGAACAAGTAGGACAAAGCTCTGTCAGAGACAATCTACATATACTTGGTCCTGCCTTGGCAGAGAGAGCTGGACATGACAACATCTTGAGGTCCTATCTAGCCCTACATGTCTAGGATGCTATGCAATATATACATATAAAACAACAAGATGAAACCAAATAAAAACATGGTGTCAGGCCATTCAAAAAACAACAACAAAAAACTACACTGCACAGCATAAAATGACACACTACTAAGGAGAAGAAAGCAACGCAAAGCAAACTAACACACCTTAGGATAAAAGTACACAATGCAAAAGAGCTCAACTCAATCCAACACAACAAAGACACCAAACAAGCTGAGGCAAAACAATGCACCATAAAACTATGCAACACAACATGGTGCGATCACAGTTCCAAATGGCCCCATGCAAAACAGCTCAGTGTAGAACAGGACACAGCACAAAAGAGAATTATTTCAATGTACGCCTGGAAGGGATCTTGAGAGGGCGTCTACTCCAGCCCCCTGTGCTGAGGCAGAACCAAGTGTTAGGCTATAGCTATTCAGGCCTGTCTGCAAAGGCCTGTACTTTAAGAATGTAGGTGTATTCTTATCACTTAGCTAGTTATAGAGCTATAAAAGAAGTAATCAAAGATCACTGTCTGTGGAATGGCCTTCTCTTACTGTGACAGGCTAAGGCCTTCAGCCAGTACAGTGGTGCGACGTGATCTGGGTCGGGGTCAGTGCAGTGCCAGACCCAACGGGGACACAGATCTCAGTCGAGGTCTCTGAAGTGCCCAGCACTATGGAGGCAGCGGTTTGGGTCGCAGTCGTTCGCTGCCTGCGACAAGGGGGTCCGTGATCTCGGTCCAGGTCTCAGTTTTACCTGGCACAACAGTGGGGTCTGATCTCACCTGGGGTCTCTTCAGCGCCTGGCAGAACAGGGCCCAGATCTCAGTTGGGGTCTCTGCAGCACCTGGCAGAACAGGGCCACGCTCAGTACGATAAGAGCCCTGATCTCAGTCACACACCTGGGGAGAAAAGCGGGAAGATTTTTGAGCATTAGATATCAGTATTTCAGAACTGAGGAGAAAATGGGGCACAAACTAAATATTTGCCAATATAAGAGAGAAGCACCAACATCTGGGAGATTTTGTGTCACCGTTTAAAGACTCAAGAGAAAAGATGGGAAATTTGAGGGGATTATACAAGGATACTGAATCAATAAGAGAATGGGATGGATTCTTCTTGCCCCACACTCACATGGCCGGCAGGGATCCCTGGGTGATGTCTTTTCACAGGGGAAAGGAGTGGGGCTGGAGTGAGAAAGTCACTATCAGTGGGGAGGGCCTGGCAGTGGGGTCTGGGAATGTGACTAGCAAGTGGTGGGGGGTGCAGTGTATATTGGAAAAGGGGTAAAAGAAATGCAAACAAAACATGGTACTTAATTAAAATCCTGTTAGGGCTCCAAAAGGAGCCATAGTAGATTGTGCTGCTTTTTCAGATCTTTGGAGCAGTGTTTTGGAGCAGAAGATGAAAGTGAACAGTAATAAGAACCCTGGTGGAAGTGAAATGTGTCCCTTTTGAAACAGTCTCTGAGCTGCTGATAGCTTTGAATCCAGAGGCCAGCCAAGAAAGACTCTGTGTGGATGCAATACCCAGCTGATGGGGGGAAGGAGGAAACTGCCATTTGCAGCACAAAGAACCTGAGAATAATGAATGCATCTGGTCAGCAAACAAGCTACTAGAAGACTCAGATTATGGCCCTCCAGAAAAGTGAGGTGAAAAAACAAGTCAAGCCTGAAAATAAGGGGGACAGGTTAACCCTAAGGAGCGTGTGTGTGTGTGTACAGAGCAGAAATCTGAAGCTGTGGGAAACTGAGGCACGCCACCTCATAAATTTCATAAATGATCAGTGAGTGGGGTAATTCACTAGCCTGACTATAGAACAAAATAAGGCCAGCCTGAAGGTAATTCTTCTGTTCTTCCTGCAATTAGCAAGGACATTTGTAAAAGGAATTGGTATTATTATTAAGAAATAATCTGATCCCATCAGGGGGGTGGAAATTGTTTCTTTCGTTTTTCAGACACTCTACAACCATGCTGGCGCCAGCGGAAGAATAACCCAGAATACAATGGATCTATGTTTTGTGATGTTTGTCTGTGGTGTTGGTCTTGCTGCTAGCATGAGGTGGGTGGGGGATGGCTTCAAAAGGCTGACCTGGGGGGAGAGGAAGATGTGTGTGGGAATGCAAAATGCTCAACTGGGAGGCCAGCACCTGGGTAATGGCTACTATGGTGCCTGGAAATAGAACGGCAACTAAGGTGGGCCCCACAAGCCCTATGGGAATAATGAGAAGGGGAGGAGCTCACTGGGAATCAATGGAGGGGTGTGAAAAATGGTGCACATCAAAGGAAATGTTTGGCCGTGCCCCTCTCCTATGACTATGCAGGAGCAGGATCAATGGCCTATGGCAAGGGGTGGACAATTGGGTGTACTGTGTAGGAGGGGTTTTGCTGGAAATGTACATATTTCTGGGGGCACAATTACACCAGCCCCAACCAAACTACACACATACACATGCTGCTATCTGGACTTTGGTGCACAAATGGATCTGTAAATCTTATTGCTGTGAATAATTGCCTATTTAGCCTTTGAGCTTTTTGTGGCAAGGTCTCTCTGTCCCTGTGGGCATGTCCACACTGCAGTCAGACACCGGCGGCTGGCCCGTGCCCGCTGACTTGGGCTCACACGGCTCAGGCTGTGGGGCTGTTTAATTGTGGTGTCCATGTTCCAGCTGGGGCTGCAGCCCAAGGTCTGGCACCCTCCCACCTCGCAGGGTCCTACAGCCTGGCTCCAGCCCGAGCCCAGACACCTACACTGCAATTAAACAGCCCCTTCGCCTGAGCCCGTGAGCCTGAGTCACTTGGCATGGGCCAGCTGGGGGTTTTTAATGGCAGGGTAGAGATACCCTTGGTGTCTGTGCAGCACCTGTCACAATGGGGACCCTGATCTTGGTCAGTGTCTGTGCAGAGCCCTGCACAACAGGGGCCTGACCTCAGTTGGGGACTCTGCAACTCCCGGCATTACAGGGTCCCGGATTTTGTTTAGGGCCCCTGCAGCATCGGGCAAAATGTGGGGCCAGGATCTCTGTCAGGGTCTGTGCAGTGCCCAGTACAGTGGTGGGGCGTGATCTGGGTTGGGGTCAGTGCAGTGCCAGACCCAACGGGGACACAGATCTCAGTCGAGGTCTCTGAAGTGCCCAGCACTATGGAGGCAGCGGTTTGGGTCGCAGTTGTTCGCTGCCTGCGACAAGGGGGGCCGTGATCTCGGTCCAGGTCTCAGTTTTACCTGGCACAACAGTGGGGTCTGATCTCACCTGGGGTCTCTTCAGCGCCTGGCAGAACAGGGCCCAGATCTCAGTTGGGGTCTTTGCAGCACCTGGCAGAACAGGGCCACGCTCAGTACGATAAGAGCCCTGATCTCAGTCACACACCTGGAGAGAAAAGCGGGAAGATTTTTGAGAATTCAATATCAGTATTTCAGAACTGAGGAGAAAATGGGGCACAAACTAAATATTTGCTAATGTGAGACAGAAGCACCAACATCTGGGAGATTTTACGTCAGCATTTAACAGTTCAAGAGAAAGGAGGGGAAATTGGAGGGGATTATACAGGGATATTCAATCAACAACAGAATGAGATGGATTCTTCTTGCCTCACACTCACAGGGCCAGCAGGTGCTGGGGAGTAGCTGGACTGGGAAACCTGGGGCTGGGCCGTCTCCATGGGGGACACTTGCTCCTCCCTCCCCTTCCTGGCCCTTCCCAGGCCCCGTTGCCAGCAGAGAGTGGCCCCCCCAGCCCAGCCCAGAGGTGTCCCTGTCTCAGGGCCCCCCCAGCCTCTGCCCATTCACCCTCTGCCCAGCTCAGGAATCACTGGGGGGAACCATTTCCCACCCGCACAAGGACAAATCCCTGCAGGTGGGAATGGGGGAAACCCCCCAAACCTGAGACCTGAACTGGCCACTGGCGAAGGGGAGAGAAAATGGGGCACAATCGGGGGGGGGGGGGACAGGGAACTTCTCAGGGGTTGGGGGAGGGGGGGTCACCCTGGGCGCTGCTCGTGGCTCTCTAGGGAGAAAGGGGGCAGGACGGGGGAGGAGGGGGGTCCCCACGGGAGGGGGCAGCGGTAAATCCGAGGGGATCTCAGCCCCCCCCTTTCTCTCCCCGCTCCTCGGGGGTCACCTGCCCCCCCCCCGGCCACGGTTAATGAAGGGCTCTCCCGCCGCGATCTGCGCATGCCCAGAGCCCCACCGGCACCGACCGTTCTCCGGCCGGGAGAGGCCCCAACGGCCCCGCGCGAGCCAGGCAGAGCCGCAGCGGTCCGCGCGCGTTTGCAACTCGGCTTGGTCTCTCCCCCTAACGTCATTTCCGGTCCAGGGAGAATCAGGAACTACATCTCCCAGCCTGCCCCGGGGCGCTTCCGCTCTCTCCAGCCCCCCGGGCCAGCCTGACCCTCCCTCCACCGCTCATCCTTTCCCCCGGCCCCGCCCCCTCTCCCAGCCGGTGCCTCTCAGACCCACTCCTACCTCTTCCCGGGGAGCGGCAGAGCTGGGCAGGTGCCCCGTCACGTGACTCCTCCCCCCCGTCCCCCGCGGGGTGCGTCACTTCCGGCCGCTGCGGGGGAGGCTCCGGGCGCGCGGCAGAACCGGTAAGAGCCGAGCGGGGCGCGGGGAACAGACACCTGGGCCTGAGACCCCCCCCCCGCCCTGGGGCGGGGCGGGGGGTCCCGGTGCGGCCTCCATAGCGCGGGGGGGCGGGAAACCCCCGTGGGGGGGGAGGTGAGTGTGTCCGTGTCTCGCCCCTGCCCCTTCCCCCACTGCCGCCCCTCGGGCCCCCCCCGCGCTGGGGGTTTGTCTCCCCGCTGCCGGGGGCGGAGTCTGTGACCCGTTTTCCCCCCAACTCTCAGACACGGATATAAAACATCCCAACCCCCCCCCCCGCCCCGTTCTCCCGCCTCCGCTGCTGCCGCCGGACCGGGCCGCGCGCGGGGCCCCGCCTCGGTAACGGGACCGCGCGAGCCACCGCCCGGATCGACCCCTGTGCCCGGGTCCCCCCCGCGGGACGGGGCCTTGGGGGCCAACGGCGCCGCTTTTCCCCCCGCTCCTCGGCCAGACCCTGGTGGGAACCGCTCAGATCTTATCCCTGATCCACACCTGCCCCGTCTCTGTGTGTGTGGGGGGAGAGGGGATTGGTGTTTTTCCTGAATTGCCTGACGTTATGTTGTGGGTTTTATTCCGTGTGATTTGAGGAAATCAGTAACTTTTTATTAATGCAAATGACACTCAGCAATAAGAGAACTTTTCTTCTGAAGTATTGTGAGCATCACACACCAGTAACACTCAGAGAGAGGTCAGGAATCAAAGCACCGTAGCCCTGTAGGAAAGAGAATTCTGGAACAGGCACCTTTTATAAGCAAGATATTTTACTTACAATTGGGCTTTAATTTGTGTGGAAAGAAATACTTTAGGCAGCACAAAGGAGAGTTACAAAAATGTATTACTCTTCATTGGCTCGACACACAATATCCTCCCCAAAATTCACCTCAGGAGTGTTGATTGGAACTCGTGTAGATGAATTAATTTTCTTGTTATCAGTTGCTTACCTTGTGACATGTATTCTCTGCAAATCTCAAAGATTCATATAAAATACCCTAAAAATTTGCCCCACTTTCTCTCAACTTGTCTATTTCTAAGTGACTATGCCCTGAGTTTTTCCTTGTCTCTATTTATAAATTACTAAAAAAAATAAATCTCAGATTTACACCTTTTCTCAGATTCTTGACTATGGATACAAAATGTGTCCTTATGTTGTCCATTTCCTCTTTATTCGTTTATCAAATATTGATGTGAAATACACTCAGATTTTACCTCATATCAACAACTGATATAAAATCCCTCTGATGTTCCACTTTCCTTTCACTAATTTACAAAAATGGATCCAAAAATCCCTCTGATTTCCACCCTTTCTTTTTCATTTCTGAACACTGATCTCAAATCTCAGGTTTTCCCTCTTTCTATGTCATCATCAAATGTCAATTAAAAATCCTCTCCGGTTTGGGGCTGTTCCCCATGTCTCTAAATCCCAGCAACTTCTTCATTGGAGGGAACCTGTTGCCCTGAGTCATTCTCCATCCTGGTTGTTGCAGGGGGTTAAATTGCCCAGAGATCATCTTTCCCGTCTCCTTTGAGAATCATTTCTTCCTCCTTTATCTCTGTTAAAATGTTTGCCGAAGAAAGAGACCAGACACACGTTTAATACCCATCAAATTCAGAGGCCACCCCATGTTTGGGGATCAGTGGTTCCCAGCTGATAACAGGAGAGTTGGCTGAATCCTTTTCTCCAGCTGGCACAGGATGAGGAGGTCTCTCTGAGTGCAGTGTGGGTCCAGAAGTTTCCCAAATCCCATGACAAATGCTCTTCAGGAGGGGTTGCTTCCCGCAGTGCTAAGATGTAGCCACTTCTGGGGTGGATCCAGGGTGGCCATTATTTGCTAGTGACAGGCCACGGAAGTTTCTTACCTTTCTTGCCCTCCAGGCCTTCCATTCTCCTGTTCAAGAAGCATCCCCCAGGGCTCCCTCTGCCTGTGTGACTGGCCAGCAGGGGGCGGTGATCACTTTCTATCCACTTCTCAGGCACTGTGAGGTAACAGTGTTGCTGGGTGGGGGTGGGGCTGTGTGGGGAGATTGCAGCTGAAGGGGGATTGTGTTGGGGGAGGCCTCTGGGTGGCTGGGCAGGGGGTACCCTAGTCAGGTTGGTGGGTTCTGGAGATTTGGGGATTCAGGGGGTGGTTGTGATGTGCCCAGCCCTGAGGCTGTGGGTCCTGGAGGTGGGTATCGCTGGGGGCCTGGTGGCTGCAGAACAGCAGGGGGGGGCGTCTCTTGGGGAGGCGGGACAGGGGGTTAGAGGGAGCCTGATGCTGTGCCAGGGGCTCTGTCTGGGCTTCCCCAGCTGGCTCCTGGGATCGCTGCCATACCCAATGAACAGAATTGGGGGGGGGGGTCCCCAGCTCTAGGTCAGGGGATGCCAGGGAAGCAGAGTGAGGGGTCCCACTGAAAAGCATCAGCGGGTCCTGCTGGGTGGAGGAGGGGGTCCCAGACAAATGGCAGGGCAGATCCTGGTGGTGGGGAGGGGGTCCTAGACAGGCAGTGAGGAACTGAGTTCCCAGTGGGGGTCCCTTTTGGGGGGGGTCCCTGGCTGCTGGGGGCTCTTGGTGGGGGGAACCCTTTGGGATTCCCAACCTGACAGTCATGGTCTGGTGGGGATTCCCTGGCGGTGGGGCTTTGAGGGGTATCTGGGGTCCCTGGCTGGGGACTCTGGGGGCTGCGTCCCAGGGAATAGCTGCTGGGCCCCTGGCTGTGGGAACTTCTACTAACCATGATCCTTCTCTCTGATCAACTCGTGCCAGAGTCCTGGCTCCAAGCACTGCCTGGGATTCCCCAGTCACAGGCCCTGTCACTGTGATAACTTTCTGTCCACTTATCAGTCACTGTTCGTGTGAAATCACAGATTTTGCTTTTCTCCTCTTTTGAAAACTGCAGGAACTTTTAGTTCCGTTTGGAAAATTTGTGCCCCCCAGTCCTTGTCCTCGATCTGGGGGATGAGGGAGGTGGGAAGGGGGTCAGCACTGCCGCACAATGGTCTCTTCCACAGCGTTCTGGACTCATTCTTTCTGAACTCTGGTTTCATTGAGACCAATGTTAATCCAGAGTCACTGTATGGAAAGACAAGGAGTGACTCCGGATGGACAGTGGGGCAAATGAGATCAGCAATTCTCCCTGTGAGGAGGGGCTCTCGTTAGCTGCTCTCCCCAGAGAGCTAAAGGAGGGAAGCTGCTCAAACGCTCTGTCCCTCTCTGCTCAGGATACTGGGGTTCAGCTTCCTGGGTCAGAGGCTGCAGCCTCCATTGTGATCTGGGAGACCAGGCTTAGCAGCTGCTGCTCCCCCAGTGGGGTTCTGTGCTGGGAAGTGACCTGAATTAAAGCTGCTTCTCTGCCCGGCCCAGGGGATGACTTTCTCCAGCTGGTCCTAGCCCCCTAGGGCAGCCCTGGGCCCTGTTAATACTAAATTCTGAGCCAGAGTCTCCAGGTAACTGAAAGAAACGAAGGGAAAATGCTGGGGTCTGGCCTTAAAATGACTCCACACAAACAGACCCCCCCTCGTTTCTCACCCAATTAACAATTGCAGGAGCAAATCCAGCCCTGGGGGAGCAAACTACCCAGGAATGGGACTTTCCTACCAGACGGGCAGGGAGAGGGGAAAAGGAGATAGAAGGAGAAAGAGAGACTGAAAGGGGCTGTGGGGGAGAAGAGTTTGGAGAGAGATTTCCAGATCTCTAATCTGCCCAGACAGATGTTTTACTGCACCCTGGATAGAGTCACTTTCCTGTGGAAAAGATGAGAATCAGATAGAGGAAAATCCAGTTCCTGACTCCATATTCCCCCTGCTGGGGTGTGGCTGCCATGGGGTCAGTGTCTGAGGGGATCCCCCACAGTGACTCCTTTGGTTCTGCTTTTTTCTAGCCTTGTGTTCAGAGACTTTGTTACGGGGTGAGGGGAGGGAGACGGGAGGTTAAAAATGTCTCTGTGGGCTTAGCCTGGCAGGAGAGGCCAGGTCTACACTGTACAAAGAGATCAAGCCTTTCTCAGCATGGCAGACTCTAGGGTGCCTGTCTGCAAGGAAAGGGTCAGGGGGAATCATGCTGTGAAATGAATTAAAGCCTGTTCTGAAACCTTCACAACTGCCCTTCTCGCCCTGTCAGGCTGCGGAATAACGTCCATGTTTCGCTCCAGTTCATCCCGTCCTCTCGTTGGACAGGGGAGAGAAATGGCTGCAGAGGAGCTAGTTCAGGTAGGTATTATCAGGGGGTTGCTGGTGGGTTCTTCCAGCGGGGGAGAGGGACAGCAAATCCGTGGGAGATGGGAAGGTTTGCACAGGCTGGTTTGGAGGTTGCAGTCTGGTTTGCAGGAAATGCACAGGGTGGAGAAAGGGAGGAGGACAGGGGTGTGCTAAACCTGCTGGGAGTTATTTAATATGTGGCCTAGATCTAGGAACAGACCCAGGAGGTTCGGCGGTGGAAATGCTCTAGTTTGTGGACCAGAAAATAACCCAGCTACATGGGGCTGGGAAAACTGACCAGACTCATAGTGCTGGAGCCCGACCTGACTAACCAGTGGCTGCTGTGAGATATGAAGGGGGCACCCACCAGTGAGGCTTAGGGGAGCTTCCCCTCCCTTCACATCCAGCTCTTCAGAATGGGGAGGTTGTTGGTCTCCCTGCCAGCGAGCTCTCCCTGGACCCTGCTAGGGGCTCCATCTCCTGTGTCAGTCAGTGGCTAGTAGGTGTGTGATGGATCTGCTGGGAGACAGGAGGGGCTCTCGCTTCGTCCCCTCCCCCTGGTGTTTCCTGGATGCGCTGAGCGGAGTGGGGGTGGGACTCTGACTGCAATCCACCCAGAGCTTCTGTTTGGCTCCTGTCCCCCATGTATGGGGGGCTGTGAGTGGGGCAGCAGGTACTGAGTTTTGGACTCTCGCTCTTTCAGGGGCCGGTGACCTTCGAGGAGGTGGCTGTGTACTTCACCAGGGAAGAGGGGGCTCTGCTGGACCCCACTCAGAGAGCCCTCTACAGGGATGTCATGCAGGAGAACTATGAGAATGTGACCTCGCTGGGTAAGGGTTACTCTCCCCTCTGTTCTTGGAAGGGGAAAAGAAGAGAGATGGTTCACGCCAGCCCCACAATGCCACCTCTACTCTGCCCTGTTGCAGCATCACCCCGATATGCCAGTGACACACACACACTACCAGAGACCCTCCCCTGCTGAGAACGCTTTGGGAACAGAGCACAGGAGCCGTACCGCATAGTGTAAAATATCTCCTGTTTGCTCAAGTAAAACAGGGTTAGGAAGCTTCCTACCCCTGACCTCTCAAACCCTGAGCTTTCTCCACCCAGACCACAATAATGCTTGGGGTGTAACAAGCAGGCTGCTGGAGTCAGAGCTGCTGGCCCAGGGTCACTTATCACACAGACACTCCGTGCGTCCTTGAATGCTGGCTGGGGGTATCCAGAGAAGGAAGCTCAGTGGCAGATTTAGCGTTAGTGGGGCCCTGTGCTTAGCTTCATTTTAGGGGTCCCTCCTTGGGCCATAGGCAAGAAAAAGAACATTCTCTCATTTCCCTCCCACCCCCATTTTTCATTCTTTTTTTCCTTCCTCCTCCTCCTATAAGTAATAGGAAGTAAATGAAAATAAAGTGAGGTACATTGATTGTTTTTGTCGTCTAACCGATTTTTCCACAGACCACTTGAAAATGACTGAGAGTCTTGGTGCACCACTTAATGATCTTTCCATATATTGTTTGTGCCATTAGCTAACTATTTTAAAGCGCTTTGGATAAGAGCCCTGTATTAAAAATTAAAAATGTTGGAGTGCAGGGTCTGGCCAGGAGTTAGGGTGTGGGAGGGGGCTGAGGGTTGGGGTGTGGAGCACTTACCTGGAGCAGCTCCTGTTTCATGCGAGCAATGCAGGTGGGGATGTGAAGGGGGCAGGAGTCAGGGTGGGCAGGAGGCTTCTGGGAGGGGGGCAGGAGTCAGGGCTGGGGGTGTGTGATGGGCAGGGGGTGGGGGATAAGTGGTTATGGGTGGTTGCAGGAATCAGGGAGGGCAGGGAACTGGGGTGTGTTTGAGAGGGGTGAAGGAGGGACGGGCTGCGGGTGTGAGAGGGGGTGCAAGGGTCAGGGAGGGCAGGGTGTTCAGGGTGCAGCAGTCAGGGCTGGGGGAGCAGGGTCTGGGAGGGAGTTAGGGTGCAGGAGCAGCTGGAGATTGCGGTGCAGGGTCTGGCCAGATTTTAGGATGCAGGAGGAGGCTCAGGGTTGGGGCAGGAGGTTGGGGTGTGAAGTGCTTACCTGGGGGGCAGCTCCCATTTGGTGTGAGGGGTGCAGGTGGCAATGTAGAAGGGGGTGTGCAGGAACTCCCATTTGGCGCTCAGGGTGCAGTTGAGGATGTGCGGGGGGTGCAGGAGTCAGAGCATGGGGTGTGAGGGCTCGTTATGGGGAGGGGATGCAGGAGTCAGGTCTGGGGGCTGGGAGGGTGGGCTGGGGTACTGGGGGTGCTCCCAGCCCCCTACCCTGAGTGGCTCAAGCAGGGGCAGGAAGGTATGTGATAGGGGAGTGCTTTGGAAAGCAGTGAGCAGGTGACCAGGGAGCTTTTCAAACAGGGCTGCTAATGGGGAGTTTCGTGAGGGAGTTTGGAAGGGGAGTGGGAAGGGGGCGAGGTACTCTTGTCATTCTTTAAAACATTTAAGCTATAATACAAACTTCTTGATTGAAACAAAACCCCTGTTGTTAACCTAGGTAGCTGTAAGAGAGAATGCAGGCAGAAGCCCAGCAGCAGAGTGGGGGCTATCCTGTTTGTTGCTCTCAATGTAGCATGTATGATTACCTGCCCTGTGGGCGGGTGGCTTACGTGTGCATTCGGTGCAAGGAGCTCCTGGCCCTCAGAGACTGCGTGGAGGCTTTGGAGGCCAGGGTGGTGGAAGTGGAGACGCTAAGAGAGGCAGAGAAGTATGTTGATGAGGCTTTCCGGGACACTGTAGATTTCTCCCACCTCCGGTCAGACAGCCACTGCACTGTTGAGGAGGATGAAAGGCCCAGGGAAGGAGAGCTGTCAATGGGAGCAGAGGGAAACCTTCCCATAGTTGGGACCCTCCTCCCAGATGGTGTTGGGGTAACCTCTTGCACTGAGGTTACCTCTCCGGGGAGGGAACCCCAGGGATTAAGAAAAGGCAGCTGTTAGTAATGGGAGATTTGATCATTAGAAACAAGGATAGCTGGGTTTGTGATGACTCGGAGAACCGTATGGTGACTTGTCTGCCTGGTGCAAAGGTTGCTGATTTCTCAAGGCATCTAGATAGATTTATGTGTAGTGCTGGGGAGGAGCTGGTGGTCGTGGTACATGTAGGCACCAGTGACATAAGGAACAGTAGGTGCGACGTCCTGGAGGCCAAATTTAGTCTGCTAGAAAAGAGACTGAAATCTGGGACCTCTATGGTGGCATTCTCAGAAATGCTTCCAGTTCCACACACAGGGCCAGGTAGGCAGGCAGAGCTTCAGAGTCTCAATGGGTGGATGAGATGATGGTGTAGAGAGGAGGCGTTTAGATTGATTAGGAACTGGGGAAACTTTGGGGATGGGCTCCACCTAAACCAAAGTGGAACCAGACTGCTGGCACTTAACATTAAAAAAGTTGCGGAGGAGTTTTTAAACTAAGAGATGGGGGAAAGCCAATGGCTGCAGAGGAGCTCGTGGATCAGACAGAGACTTGTCTTAGAGGAGAGACTAGTGATAGAGATTTTCTAGTTCTAGTCAGGCAGAGAGGCTGGAAGAGGATAAAGTAGGGGCCAGATCAGACGAGAAGCCTTCACACACACAAGAATCTGACTCATCAGAAAAGGGCAGACAAATAAACAGTGACAAGTTTTTCAAGTGCTTGTACACAAATGCTAGAAGTCTAAATAATAGGATGGGTGAATTAGAGTGCCTCGTGTTAAAGGAGGATATTGACATAATAGGCATCACAGAAACCTGGTGGAGTGAGGACAATCAATGGGACACAATCATTCCAGGGTACAAAATATATCGGAAGGACAGAGCAGGTCATAAGAACGGCCATACCGGGTCAGACCAAAGGTCCATCCAGCCCAGTATCTCTCTACTGATAGTGGCCAATGCCAGGTGCCCCAGAGGGAGTGAACCTAACAGGCAATGATGAAGTGATCTCTCTCCTGCCATCCATCTCCATCCTCTGACGAACAGAGGCTAGGGACACCATTCTTTACCCATCCTGGCTAATAGCCATTTATGGACTTAGCCACCATGAATTTATCCAGTTCCCTTTTAAACATTCTTATAGTCCTAGCCTTCACAACCTCCTCAGGTAAGGAGTTCCACAAGTTGACTGTGCGCTGTGTGAAAAATAACTTTCTTTTATTTGTTTTAAACCTGCTGCCTATTAATTTCATATGGTGACCCCTAGTTCTTGTATTATGGGAATAAGTAAATAACTTTTCCTTATCCACTTTCTCCACATCACTCATGATTTTATATACCTCTATCATGTCCCCCCTTAGTCTTCTCTTTTCCAAGCTGAAGAGACCTAGCCTCTTTAATCTTTCCTCATATGGGACCCTCTTCAACCCCCTAATCATTTTAGTTGCCCTTTTCTGAACCTTTTCTAGTGCTAGAATATCTTTTTTGAGGTGAGGAGATCACATCTGTACACAGTATTCGAGATGTGGGTGTACCATGGATTTATATAAGGGCAATACTATATTCTCAGTCTTATTCTCTATCCCCTTTTTAATGATTCCTAACATCCTGTTTGCTTTTTTGACCGCCTCTGCACACTGCGTGGACATCTTCAGAGAACTATCCACGATGACTCCAAGATCTTTTTTCCTGACTCGTTGTAGCTAAATTAGCCCCCGTCATGTTGTATGTATAGTTGGGGTTATTTTTTCCAATGTTATCTTATCCCATGATAACATAATTTATGTAAGAGCCTTTGGTGAGGGACCTTGTCAAAGGCTTTCTGGAAATCTAAGTACACTATGTCCACTGGATCTTCCCATACTCGGGGGTGGGGTGGGGGGGGTGGAGAGGGGAGTGGCACTGTATGTTAAAGAAAATGTAAACTCAAATGAAGTAAAAATCTTAAATGAAACCACCTGTTTCATAGAATCTGTACGGATAGTAATTCCATGCTCTAATAAGAATATTAGAATAGGGATCTGTTATCGACCACCTGTCAAAGACAGCGATAGTGAGGATGAAATGCGAAGGGAGATTTAGAGAGGCTATCAAAATAAACGACTCCATAATAGTGGGAGATTTCAATTATCCCCATATTGACTGGGTACATATCACCTCAGGACAAAATGCAGAGACAAAATTTCTGGATACTTTAAATGACTGTTTCTTGGAGCAGCTGGTACAAGAACCTGCAATGGGAGAAGCAACTCTTGATTTAGTCCTGAGTGGAGCGCAGGATCTAGTCCAAGGGCTAACTATAACAGGACCGCTTGGAAATAGTGACCATAATATAACAACATTTAACATTCCTGTGGTGGGAAGAACAGCTTAACACTGGCATTTAATTTCAGGAAGGGGAACTATGCAAAAATGAGAGGGTTAGTTAAACAGAAATTAAAAGGTACAATGACTAGAGTGAAATCCCTGCAAGCTGCATGGACACTTTTCAAAAACACAATATTAGAGGCCCAACATAAATATATACCCCAAATTAAAAAACATAGCAAAAGAACTAAAAAAGAGTCACCGTGGCTTAATGACCATGTAAAAGAAGCAGTGAGAGATAAAAAGGCATCTTTTAAAAAGTGGAAGTCAAATCCTAGTGAGGTACATAGAAAGGAGCATAAACACTAGCAAATTAAGTGTAAAAATGTAATAAGAAAACCCAAGGAGGAGTTTGAAGAAGGGGCTAGCCAAAAACTCAAAAGGTAATAACAAAAGCAGGAAGCCTGGGGCCACTGGACGATTGAGATACAAAAGGAGCCCTTAAAGACGAGAAAGTCATTACGGAGAAACTAAATGGATTCTTTGCTTCAGTCTTCATGGCTGAGGATGTTGGTGAGATTCCCAAACCTTTTGTGGGTGACAAATCTGAGGAACTGCCACAGATTGAAGTGTCAATAGAGCAGGTTTTGGAACTACTTGATAAACTTAACTGTAACAAGTCACCGGGACCAGATGGTATTTACCAAGAGCTCTGAAGGAAATCACATGTAAAATTGGGGCACTATTAGCTATGGTTTGTAACCTGTCTTTAAATCAGCTTCTGTACCCAATGACTGGAAGATTGCTAATGTAACGCCAATATTTAAAAAGGGGTCTAGAGGTGATCCTGGCAGTTACAGACCGGTAAGTCTAACGTCTGTACCAGGCAAATTAGTTGAAACAATAGTAAAGGAATAAAATTGACAGGCACATAGAACAAAAATTGTTGAGCAAAAGTCAATATGGTTTCTGTAAAGGGAAATCATGTCTTACTAATCTATTAGAGTTCTTTGAAGGTGTCAAAAAACATGTGGACAAGGGGGATCCACTGGACAAGGTGTACTTAGATTTCCAGAAAGCCTTTGACAAGGTCCCTCACCAAAGGCTCTTACATAAATTATATTATGGGATAAGAGGGAAGATCTTTTCATGGATTGAGAACTGGTTAAAAGACAGGGAACAAAGGGTAGGAATAAATGGTAAATTTTCAGAATGGAGAGGAGTGGTGTTCCCCAACGGTCAGTCCTATGACCAATCGTATTCAACATATTCATAAATGATCTGGAGAAAGGGGTAAACTGTGAGGTGGCAAAGTTTGCAGATGATACTTGTGATGATGCGGTTCTGGTGGGACCCAACTGAGAGTGACAAATCGCTTAAAACAGGGCAGTTACAGCCCAAGGCTGGGATTTTTCCACCTCTAAGGCAAACCAAACCAAACCAGCCAGACAAAGAGGGCTTTGGTTTCACCCCACTAGTTAACCACAAGTCACACAAGCAATTCCCTTAGACACTCCAGTCTTCCAGTATCACCACCAGTGCACTCGTCCTGTGGAGGAATGGTTATGAAAACCAACACCCCAATAAAAGAAAAAGGTTCTCTCGATTCCAAAGAATCAAGCCCCAGACCCAGGTCAATATACACATCAGATCTTACCCACAAATCATGCTGTTGCCAATCCTTTAGAATCTAAAATCTAAAGGTTTATTCATAAAAGGAAAAAGATAGAGATGAGAGCTAGAATTGGTTAAATGGAATCAATTACATGCAGTAATGGCAAAGTTCTTAGTGCAGGCTTGTAGCAGTGATGGAGTAAACTGCAGGTTCAAATCAAGACTCTGGAGTACATCCTCCTGTGGGATGGGTCAGTCAGTCCTTTGTTGAGAGCTTAAGTTTGTAGCAAAGTTCCTCCAGAGGTAAAAAGCAGGATTGAAAACAAGATGGAGATGAGGCATCAGCCTTTTATAGGCTTTTCCAGGTGTAAGAACACTTCTTTGTTCTTACTGTGGAAAATGACAGCAAAATGGAGTCTGGAGTCACACGGGCAAGTCCCTGCATACTTTGCTGAGTCACAAGGCGTATCTGCCTTCTCTCAATGGGTCAGTTGAATAGCTGATGGTCCTTAATGGGCCATCAAGCAGGCTAGGCAGAGCTAACACCAACTTGTCTGGGATGTCTCCCAGAAGCACAGCATAAGTTTGAAATACAGACAGGATAGAGCCAATACTCATAACTTCAACTACAAAATGATACATACATATAGACACCATAATTATAACCAGCAACCCATAACCTGGTCTTGGACACCTTATATGACCCCCTGTACATAAGATTTGGTGCCACTACAGGACCTTGGTTGCAACCACGTTCTATATGGTCCCAGATTATATCAATAACGTCACAATACTAAACTGCTCAAGATAGTTAAGACCAAAGCAAACCGTGAAGAACGTCAAAAAGATCTCACAAAACTAAGTGACTGGGCAACAAAATGGCAAATGTGTATAAATGTCAAGTAATGCAGATTGGAAAAAATAACCCCAACTATACATACAATATGATGGGGGCAAAATTAGGCTAATCAGGAAAAAGATCTTTTTGTCATTGTGGATAGTTCTCTGATGACATCCAGCCGTGTGCAGCGGAAGTCAAAAAAGCAAACAGGATGTTAGGAATTATTTAAAAAGGGATAGACAGTAATACAGAGAATATCTTATTGCCCTTGTATAAATCAATGGAAATAACTAATTTAGACCCCATCATTTTATATGTATATTTGGGATTATGTTTGCCAATGGGCTGCACTATGTGTTATCCTGACATCTAGTACTGCTGAGATCCTGCATTCAATAATATTCCTGCCCTTCCTGTTCCCGTTCTCCACTGAGCCCCACGCTTATGTTCCCAGCTTCCCCAGGACTCTGTCTTTGTCTCTGGACCCATCTGTCAGCAAGAAGCAGTGCCAGGGAGACTTCGATTTCTGGGACGTGGATTTACTTTCTGTATGTTTTAGGAGACTCTTTGAAATTGAGTGTCTGTGACATTAAGCACAGTACAATCTGGACTGTTAACAGCTGTGTCCCCTCAGTTCCCCAGGCTGGGGTGCCTTTTACACTGCTCTACTGTGAGAGCAGCCACTCCTGGGCAGTTCACACGCAGTCTCCAGCATGTAACTCGCTCCCAGCTACACAATATTGAGTGCTGCTAGTCAGTGACTCACAAATTACAGTGCCCCACAGGAGAACCCCAGAAAATTCTCTGCTCCCAGACTTCCCCCAGAAATGTGCATCTTGCACTGTCCAGCACACTCCTGAACAATGGGAGCTCATATGAAATCTGTTGTTTCATTAGTGGAAAATGACATGCACCAGCCTTGTTATTCCAAATGGAGTTTCCAACACACACTAATCCAAACACACTGGTTTGATAAAAAAAAGGAAACAAAATTATTAACTACTGAAAAAAAAGATTTTAAGTAACTACAAGTAATGAGGCATAAAAGTCAGAATTGTTTATGAAAGAAATGCAAAGATAAAACACAAACTAATGTTTAACTTAACAAGCTAAAAGGGATTTAAAACAAATGTTTCTCTCACCATCTGCTGAGACAGGCTGGTTTTCCTTTCAGCCAGGACTCCCCCTAACCTGCCCCTGCCACTTACATTCAGTTCTTCAGGAGTTGTCATGAGCAGAGGGAAAGGGAGGGGAGAGAGAGAGAGTCTTATGCATTTTCCTCACCTCTTTTTATAATTCAGTCCTTTGTACTAGAAACCACTTCAGTTCCCAGCTGAGTCATGGTGATAGGCTGTCATAGATACGAGCTTCAAGTGTCCCTGTGATGGAATGTAAATGTCATCTTCACACCTTCCCCCTGGTGGAGAATGGCTATTTGACCAGCTGTTTGCCTTGCTGTCTCTGAGGAACTTAAGGTTAGGGCTGCAGCTTTTTCAGTAATATCATACCATAAAATCTCATCACTTTACATACAATGTTGCTACACAGTTTAACAGGGGGATAAACAGTAGATTATGTCTTTTCAAATGGTACCTAACAAGCCCTACAGTGATAAATGAAGGGGAGGGGAGGGGAGGGATCTCCCTTTTATAAACACCCAGCCAGCCAGCCGGCTGTAAAATCCCTGTTGGTGTGAGTTCTCTGCTTGCTTTACCTCTAAAGGGTTAACAAGCCAACAGGGTTTAAAAAAAAAAAAAAGTATTGGGCACCTGACCAAAAGAGCCAATGGAAAGGCTAGAACTTTTTAAAATGGGAAAGTAACTTTCCCTTTGTCTGTTGTTCTCCGGAGAAGGCGACACGGAGTAGCAATGCTGTGTATGGCTTGAAGCAGGTATGAAAATTCGTCTTCCGCATCTAGAAGAAATGATTTGGCTAGGGAATGTTTAGACAGACACAATCAGGTTTATTTTTTATTTTGGCTTTTGGATCTCCTCGGTGCTGTCCCAGATGCTTTTGTTTGCTTGTAAGCTTTAAGCTGAACCCCCAAGAAAGCTATTTTTGGTGCTTACAAAATTTTTCTTTTAAGATCTAGCAAAAGCCTAAGTTCCAGATGTATTGTTTTCCTTTTCAATTTTACTAAAATTTACCTCTAAGAACAGGATTGGATTTTTGGTGTCCTAAGAGGTTTGTGTGTGTTGTTTGATTAGCTGGTAGCCACAGCTAATTTCCTTTGTTTTCTTTCTCAGCTCCTTCCTGGAGGGGAGGTGAAAGGGCTTGAGGGTGCCCCAGAGGGAAGAATTCTCAAGTGCTCCTTCCTGGGTCCAAGGGTTTGGGGTTTTTTTGCCTTTCGGTGGTGGCAGCATTTACCAAGCCAAGGTCAGAGTAAAGCTGTAACTTTGGGGCTTTAATACAAGCCTAGAGTGGCACAAATTAATTTGTAGAATCCTGTCGGGCCCCCACTTTCTGCACTCGGAGTGACAGAGTGGGGATTCAGCCCTGACACATACTATGAACAAAATGGATCATAATTTTCTAGAAGAGTGAACATAGGGGACCAGACTAGCACAGTCTCTGTGTGTTCCCAACATATATGTGGGTATTCTAGTCCCTCACAAGCAAGGTGTTCGGCATCTTCAAACACCTGAGGAACCGGTCCTGGGAATTCACTGGTTTATTAAGTGACACTGTATGGAATTGAGAGACACTTTATATTATTATTATAAATACTGTGGCAAATTGCCGATACTGTTATGCTGGGTCTCGCGCTTTCTCTTCTTTGGGGAAGGTTGAGGGTGCCACTGCTTGCCTCTGAACTGGTATTTTAATTACCCCACTAGTGTCCTTGAGGAGGGGAGTGGAGAGGGAGGGACCTGGGCCCGCCCTCTTCTCCAGGTCCCAACCCAGGGGCCCTGAGGTTAGTGGTGAACCACTTGAACTGGTGGTTCCTTCCCCTGGGCTACTTCCCTCTCCTGCCCTTCAGCTTGTGGAGGGACTTCTTGCCCTCCTTCTACACAAGCCAGGTGCCCCTTACCTAGGGTTTTTGGATTTTTCAGCCCACCGCAGCACTCCTCCAAACTTTCCTTTTGTCTCTCTTCAAAACTGCTCTCTGCTCCAACCAAACCTTCCTGCTCCAACTCCCACACTGTCTGACTGAAGCAGGGGGTTTTATCACCTGACTGCTGGGGCTCTAATTGGCTTCAGGTGCTCTAGTTAATCTGTAGCAAACCTTCCTCCCCTTGCAGGGAATAAGGCCCCCTGCTAACACTCTCCTGCTACCCTCTGGCCATGCTGTATCACAATACCAATATGATGAAATTGAAATATATCGTGCTAGATATGCCATGTAAGGAGTCAGTGAAAATGTTATGGTTTTCCAAGTATGATAATCTTGTTTCTATCTTTGTATTGTGAGTTACAGATATGTAGGGTATATCTGTATTCCAGACTTGTGCAGTGTTTCTGAGTGACACCCCCAGACATATTGACATCAACGCTGCCCAGCCTGTTCGATGGCCCAGCCAAGGTCATCGGCCATACAATGAACCCATTGAAAGGATTAAGGGGATACACCTATTGAGTCAGCAAGACATGCAGGGTTATGCCTGTTGTGGCAAATTGCCGGCACTATTATGATGAGTCGTGCTTTCTTTTCCTTGGGGGGGCAGGGGTTTCAGGGCACAATTTCTTGCCCCTGAATTGGAATATTAACTGCCCCACTAGTGTCCTAGAGGAGGGGAGTGGAGAGGGAGGGACCTGGGCCCGCCCTCTACTCCAGGTCCCAAACCAGGGGCCCTGAGGATAGTGGTGAACCACTTGAACTGATGGTTCCTTCTCCTGGGCTACTTCCCGCTCCTACCCTTCAGCTTGTGGGGGCTTCCTGCCCTCCCTCTGTACAAGCCAGGTGCCCCTTACGTAGGGTCTTGGACTTCTTAGCCCATTGCAGCACTTCTCCAAACTTTCCTCTGCTTCCCTTCAAACTGTTCTCTGCTCCAATACCAATCCTTCTGCTCCAACTCCTTCCCTGTCTGATTGGAGCAAGGGTCTTTATCAGGTGACTGACTGCTGGTGCTCTAATTGGCTTCAGGTGCTCTAGTTCATCTATGGCAAACTTTCTTCCCTCTGCAGGGAATAAGGCTCCCTTCTAACCCTCTCCTGCTGCCCTCTGGCCATGCTGTATCACACTGTGTACTGAGACCTCCAAGGTTTTGCCATGCCATGTGCTGTGAAGCTTGTGTTTGGGACACAGGAATTAGAAGCCACTTGGCAAAAGGAATATAAAGGGCAGCTGCATCATCTCCATTTTGTCTTCAATTCCTCTTCCTACCTCTGGAGCAACTTCTCTACAAACTGAAGGCTTGAACAAAGGACTGAATAATGTGGGTGTGCACCAGAGAGCCCTTCAAGCCAGGAACTCACCAATACTGCTAAGAACCAGCTGTATAGATTTCTGAATGTGTCTGACTGCTTTCCCATTTAACAGCTCCCTTTTTCTTTCTTTCTTTTATAATAAACCTTTAGTTTAGATGCTTTCTTACTTATAAACCTTTAGTTTAGATGCCAATGATTGGCTGGCATCGTAGTATTTTGAGTAAGATCCAAACCTATACTGACCTGGTAATGTGGCTGACTCTGGGGTCAGAAGAACACTTTGTTTATGTGAGCAGAGTTTTTAAATAACCTCTCACTGTGCTGGACCTAGGTGCTGATTAGGAGCCAGAGAACTGGGATGCAATAAAGGGGGCCGTGTGATTTCTTTTTTCAGTTTCTCGATAACCAGTGTGGGGGATCAGAAACACAGTTGGTGACTGGTTGGTGAGTTTAACTTCTGTGTTAACCACCAGTTTGGGGAGCCTCTGCTCTCCCTTTTTCAGCCTGCCCTGGTCTTGGCATTTTCAGTGAGGACTAGCCCAGGCACACCGGGTCACGCTAAGTATTAAAGTTAAATTAATAGAATGTTGTTTTTTATGAGAAAGTTTTATGAAATCAACGGAACTCCTTTGTTTTCTTTCATCTGAGCAGGGTTTCCATTTTTCAAACCTGATGTGATCTCCCAGCTGGAACAAGGGGAAGAGCCATGGGTCTCAGACCTGCAGGGTTCAGAGGGAAAACAGACCCTGAGGTCTCCCTGCAGAGGTGAGGAAACATTAAACCAACTCTGAGTGTGAAAGTGCCTGAAGGAAACATCTGGGATGCCCTACAAAGCCCTTGAGAGGTCTCTCAGTTCATTATTGTTGCCAGCAGGGGTCATATCCTCAGAGTAACTATAGCTCATGGCTTCCCGTAGATTCTAGCAGACACAAGGCAGGAGCTTCCGCCCTTCCCCCTGAGAATTTGGATGGGATTTGAAAGCCAAATTGATCCCCTCCTCTCTCCTGCTTTGGGGAAGAGTATGGGGGAGTTCAGTTTGTGATTTTTATTTGACCTCCCTCCAGCACTTAGTTTGTTTTGGCTTTTCACTTTTCATCCCTGTTTGATGTTTCTGTCTTTTTCACAGCAGGTGATGCAATGGCATGTGAGAAAGAGGAGCAGAATTCTCAGCAGAAAAATGTTCAGCAAGTGGATAAGCACAGAGCATTATTGCAAAGATCAAAAAGCAATGTGTCCAGGAGTCATGAGGAGGAAAAATCCTGTGAGATTCAGCACAGACCAGAGAGAGAACAAGGAAACCAGCCGGGGGTGAAAATGGATAAACATATTTCCTCTCAGGGAACTCAGAAGGACCTCAAGGAAACCACAACAAAGCAGGAAATCATCATTGGAAAGAGAAAAAATACATGCACAGTGTGTGGAAAAAACTTATGTGACTACTCAGCCCTTCTTAATCATCAGAGAATCCACACAGGGGAAAGGCCCTATCAATGCCGTGAGTGTGGGAAAAGCTTCACTCACAGATATTCCCTTTCTGTTCATCAGAGAATCCACACAGGGAACAGGCCCTACGAATGCCGTGAGTGTGGGAAAACCTTCAATTGCAGATCAGACCTTTCTAAACATCAGAGAATCCACACAGGGGACAGGCCCTATGAATGCCGTGAGTGTGGGAAAACCTTCAATCGCAGCTCAGACCTTTCTAAACATCAGAGAATCCACACGGGGGAGAGGCCCTACGAATGCCGTGAGTGTGGGAAAAACTTCACTAGCAGCTCAGACCTTTCTAAACATCAGAGAATCCACACAGGGGAAAGGCCCTATGAATGCCGTGAGTGTGGGAAAAGCTTCACTCAAAGATCAGGCCTTTCTAGACATCAGAGGATCCACACTGGGGACAGGCCCTACGAATGCCGTGAGTGTGGGAAAACCTTCACTCGAATATCAACCCTTTCTGTTCATCAGAGAATCCACACAGGGGAGAGGCCCTATGAATGCCGTGAGTGTGGGAAAACCTTCAATCGCAGATCAGCCCTTTTTACCCATCAGAGAATCCACACGGGGGAAAGGCCCTATGAATGCCGTGAGTGTAGGAAAAACTTCACTCACAGATCAGCCCTTTCTGTTCATCAGAGAATCCACACAGGGGACAGGCCCTATGAATGCCGTGAGTGTGGGAAAACCTTCACTCGCAGATCAGGCATTTCTAAACATCAGAGAATCCACACCAGGGGAGAGGCCCTATGAATGCAGAGAATGTTGGAAAACCGTCTCTTTGCACTCAGCCCATATTAGCTATCAGAGAATCTGCAAGGGCAGTGAACACGATAAAAACCTCTAGGGCTATCAGTTTTTTTTCTTTAATACTTTTCCTGATTCCCACATAGTAACTTTTTAAATCTGTTTGAACTGTTTGCATCCCCGTTATCCCTCAGCTTGGCCAGATGAGTGGCCCATTTATGCCTTTTGTAGTTTGCCTTCTTTTGAGGTGGGCCCATTTGTCCTTTCTATCAACTCAATTATCCCACAAGTAACTGGAGTGTGCCCTTCCTATGAGGAACCAGGGAGCGTCACATTTATACCAGTCCTCCTATTGCAAAGTTATTGTTAGAGTCGCCAGTGATACAGATTGTATCCTTGCCAGTTGTTCTCACGTTGCTCTGGGTTGTGCTGAAGAGCAGTTACATTGGGAATTTTTCATGTTATAGTTAAATAAAAAGGAGCAGGGGGAAAAAGTGTCATTTCGGCCTCTGTGACACTGGAAGGAGATGGGGTGGTTCAGAGATTCCCTCCTTCCCCATCACTCCAGAACTGTTACATTTTGGCTTCTCTGTGCAGAGTTTATTTTCATCACATTCTGTCCCTCCACTTCTCAAAATGTCATTTGAGGAAGAGTTCTCAGCTGTCTGTGCTTGGAGGTGATGCTTTGATTTCTTTCCTCCTATATCAGAGTCGCTGTGACTGGAGATGAAAGTGTCAAAGACCTGGAAGGGGAATTTGAATGGATCCCAAACATAGTGTGATTATTTGGTGTTTAAATTCCAGGTTTCATCTATTGGTAAAGCCACTTCTGGCAAGAAGACTATTTTGTCCCCCATTATGGGATGCTGGGATACTTACAATTTTGTAAATAACATAACTGACTATTGAGAGAGTGCTGAGTGAAGCTGCTTTGAATGGATCAGAGGAGAATGTGATGGGAGAATCTCTTGTCCTGATTCTAAATAGTCAGATGTAACCTGCTCTGGAATTTCTCTTCATACTTTCATTGTCATGTATTGTAGCCCTGAGGATTAATCTGTTGGTCTGTATAAAATGTCTTTTTGATAAATTTAAGTATGTAATAGGCTTATAGATTAATAGATTTGCAATAGCTGAAATGCAAGACAGACATCCAGGTCAGACATCCAGGTCAAACATCCTGTGACGCTAAAGGTAACCTTTAGGACCCTTACTCAGAAAAGTAATAATAATACAAATTACCTACGCAAATGTCTGGAGACCTTTAACTGAACCAATAACAGTAAAGGGTGGAAATAGGGATTTTTGCCCACAAATCTAACAAGTACACCACAAATGCGTACATAACTGTCACTCATATGCACACATATGTTAGCCTATGAGGCAGGTGTACCCTAACATTTCCGTGGGGGAAGATGAAATTTGGGCATAGGAGGAAGGATTTCTGAATAATGCTCTATAAAAGGTGAAACAAATCACTATTAGGCAGGTGATACACCCATCTATCTGTTCCTGTTTACCCATCGCCTCAACTCCATCTACGCATCGATGCTACCCATCTACAAGGCTATTAACTATTAATAGGCCGTGGTATTATTTCCTTTCAAAGCTGTAAGTATAAAGGAATCTAGTTTCTGCTTTAACTTTTAAAAAGCACCTAGTTTATATAGGGTTAAAGTCATACCCATACTATCACTTCCTCTACCAAAAGTATGAACAACACCCAAAGTGCTACTGCACAGAGTGAGTTTATAACAGTGTATTATCATAAATATCTCTCTTAAAGAACTGTGATATTTGTAACTTTGTGATCTCGAACTGTTTTAATATTTTTACACTTTCTTGTTGTTTCATTGATTTTAATAAAAGGTCTTTATGACTATTTCTGTCTCAGTGTAAGTTCCTGTCATATACCCCGAAGCTCCTTTTATAAACTCTGTGAAGCCTGATTCAGGACGAACTTTATCTTCTGATCATACACATTGGCGAGCCATACCCATGTTATTAATATCTATTAATTATTAATATTACTAAATAATTAGAAAATTAATTATCAAATAAAATTAAAACTAAGTGGATAAATTCCACCGACCCTACTAACCCACCCCAGATCAGGCTACAGTATTCTGTCTCTCTGTGATGTGGGTTTCTCTCTTTCCTGAAGGCTGTTTGCTCACCCAATTGGATATTAGTTCAGTTCGATAGGACGTAGCTCAGATTTATTGGAGAATTGAAGACAAATGACCATTTCCTAAAGTCCTCATTTGTCACTTCAGCTTTGCTTTTTCCCCACCCCTCCATGATGACAGTTCAAGTGCAGTTCTGTCAACAGTGGAGAACTCTCCAATTTACTGCACATGCTAACAAAGAAACAGCAGTGATTTAAAAACTCCATTTGGAAATGGTGAACAACAGCAGAACCCCAACTAACTGAAGGAAGTGCATATGATCACAGTGTAGTTCAATTATTTGTCAGTATTTTCTCAGATGATTTGGGGAGAGAATTCCACATTAAGTGATTTTTAACTTGGCAAAATGCCCATGTATTTGGTTCCCGAAGCATTTTTGTAACCCATGCCCCACAGAAGATCTTTCCTATTCGGAATGCTCCCCTTCATGATGCAGATGTTGAGGAAAGAGAAGTGGTATTTTTGTTCAATTTATCCTTAATAGATGCTCAAAATGTGTATAAAATGCAATCAGTGTTGGAAATCTAATAGCTGCAGAAAAATAGCTCTTTTTAAATAGAAATTCTAGCTTTGGTAACGAAGATTCTGATCCAGGCCTGTATCCAGTCCCTTGCCTGGACCTGTGTCACCAAATTAAAGAAAAGCTGGGCACGTTTCCGGAAGCCGTTGCTTACGACACTGCTGAGATTTTGAGTGGTTTTGTAAAGGATTCTACTTCTGAGAAGTGTAAATTTACCCTAAAAAGGGCAAGGAAACAAAGGGCATCAGGAATGTACGTTTTTTCGGATGGGGCAAGAAAAGGGAGTAGCATTGTCCCCCTTGGGTAGCCCCTGTTCAATTCCAGGTCAGAAAGCAAAACTCTCCTGCAAGAATATCCAAAAAATATTGTGTTTCACTTCACTTCATAAGTACAGGTGTGTGGCAATTAAATGATGACCCTAAAATTTCATAAAATCAAAGAACGCTGAACAAAAAAGTGTGGGAAATACGGCTGTATCTGAGAAAATGGCTTGGAATGAAGGAAGACAAAAATTGATCAGGCGTGAGAAAAAGCCCTGTTTCCCCCTAGTTTGGAACTTCTCTCACAACTACTGGAATAGAAAAGGTAAACAAATGGTGTCCTATTGTTGCAAAGGAGATTGAAGTGAGGCCATTTTCTCCAGATAAAAGAAAATGGTCATGTCAGGAGTGGGATTTGAAACCACGTCTCTATGCAGAAACCAGAAGACCCAAGAGAGAGGAAAAAAGAGTCTTAAAACTGGCACTTTGGACAAGTCCACAATCCTAATGCTACAAAGAATGTGACTTATCAACCCTAGTTTTCATTAATATTTAGGGAGGCCAAGATGGCACATCTCTTTCAACTCCTAGAGACCTTTTCCAGCACAGCTGATTTTTAGGCACACTCACCCGGACCTAAAGTTACACGTTTCCTGGAGTTCCATGAGTTCTGCGGTGTTGGAATCTCCCTGCTCACGTTTTAAGCGAACAAAAGATGGGTGCTGGCATTCTGAGACCCTCAAAATCCTGCCCTGGGAGCCAGGCAGTTAAGCAACCAGCATCCACAACCTCTACCATGATAGCATCCTGTCTGGCAACAACTCACTTATCAATAGCTGGGGTCTGAATTCCTCATTTCTTTGTTGTTCTGTCACTGTAGTCTCCACTTTCCTATTGCTTGTCTTTATAATCTCTGTCTGGTTCTGTGATTGTTTCTGTCTGCTGGATAATTAATTTGTTGGGTGTAAAGCAATTAAGGTGGTGGGGTATAACTGGTTAGATAACCATGTTACAATATGTTGGGATTGGTTAGTTACATTTCAGTAAAATGATTGGTTAAGGTATAGCGAAGCAGAACTCCAGTTTTACTATATAGTCTGCAGTCAATCAGGAAGTAATGGGGGGGAATGGGAATGGGAGTAGGGGAATTGGAGTTATGTTTTGCTAAGGGGGGGAATGGGAACAGGGACACAGACAAGCCTCTGTGGTGTCAGAGCTGGGAAGGGCGATACCGAGGAAGGAAATTGGAATCGTTGCTTGCTGGAAGTTTACCCCAATAAACATTGAATTGTTTGCACCTCTTGAACTGCGGGTATTGCTGCTCTCAGGTCATGCGAGAAGGACCAGGGAATGGGAGGGTGATGGGATAACCCCTCTAAGAAGTACGTCTTTCAGGGTGTGAAATACCCTGGAATCAGAATAATTAAGCTGCCCTAAGCCATGGTTAGATAGTGCTAAATGAAAGGAAAGATTGTTCTGTCAATGTAGCTATTACAGGGATGGAAAACCCCTCCACTCACTGTAGCAACTGTCTACTCCACAGTGCTATAGCAGTGTCACAGCAGCATTTTAAGTGTAGACAGCCTTAGAGTGAGACCAGGTCTGGCTCTGTGGATGCTCAGGCACAACAACAAGAGCAGTGACAATACACTAATGCTTCCGTAGTTGGTAGGATTCAAACTTGCCTGGGGAGACCCCAGTGGATTTCTAGTCCATCACCTTAACCACTCAGCCACAACTACTTGATGTATAAGTGCTTCACTACACAATGATTCTGTTCTCACTGAATTGTCACTTCAAATTGCTCAGACCAGCTCCCCCAGCACACTCCTGGCTGTGCATTAGTGTAAGTGTGTCCATGGCTGAACAACAAGGGTTCCTGCCCATTTCCCTTCTGGCTGGAGCATGATTAGAGTGTGTTTGTGGTTAACAACATTGCTATAGATTGTTGTTCATTCCCCACACTGACAATTCAGACCGTCCCGTTCCTATTCGAATCTCCACCAGATCATGCCAATAGCCGGAGTCAGGATTTCTCTGGGGCACTGAAATGTTTCAGGGGGTTGGTGCGTGAGCTCAGCCTTGCATCCATCCCTGATGTTTCATGGACTACCAGCAGCTGCGTAAAGAAAGAGCTGATCCAGTATCTCACTGTCAGAGGTGAAGGTGGCCTCGTCCCGTCTGCATGATCATTGCCATTGCAGGAGAGAAGGTGTCAATGGAATCAAATGCCCTGGCTCAGACAAGAGACACACGGAGGTTTTGCTGTTCATGGATCTGTGCAAAGGAAATTGTGTCTCTGTGTGAAATTGAGGAGGGAAATGAAATGTCCCCCTGGTGGCCCAATGCCCTAAGGAATGTGGGCGATGGACTCCGGCTGGGAAATGATTTCACAGGATCAATGTATTGCCCTGATTAAAAGCTATGGCTAAAAGGCAGCCCCTGTTGTTAGTACCTGAACCTGGGTAGAGACGCCCGAGTGGGTATCAAGTCAATTGCCTTAACCAGGGGTAGTCGATTATTTTATCAAGATTCAAATTTCTTGGTCAAGGTATAGTTAATGTATAGACGCCAGAGAAAATAAGACACTGATGATGATGATAAGAAGAAGAATATAGAAATATTTTGCAGTCACTATGGGTATAACTATGATAATTGTTTTGTGTTTCATTCTTTATATATGGCACCACCTTCCTTCCCTTTAGACTTCTAGTTTACCAAGGGTGAAATGTCCCCCTGGTGGCCCAATCAGGATCAATGTATTGCCAAGATTAAAAGCTATGGCTAAAAGGCAGCCCCTGTTGTTAGTACCTGAACCTGGGTAGAGACGCCCGAGTGGGTATCAAGTCAATTGCCTTAACCAGGGGTAGTCGATTATTTTATCAAGATTCAAATTTCTTGGTCAAGGTATAGTTAATGTATAGACGCCAGAGAAAATAAGACACTGATGATGATGATAAGAAGAAGAATATAGAAATATTTTGCAGTCACTATGGGTATAACTATGATAATTGTTTTGTGTTTCATTCTTTATATATGGCACCACCTTCCTTCCCTTTAGACTTCTAGTTTACCAAGGGTAAAACTAAACATCTCTTCAGATACCAGGGAGTGTTTGTGTTCATTCCTGCTAGCTACACAGGGATTTGATGTAGCTGCTTTCAATCGTCCAGCTCTGCCGGGATAAGTAACATTTCAGGCTGTCACTGAACTGAAGGAGGGAGATCATTTTTTGACAGGTTACGCCTCCTCTTAAAGGTGTTTCTCGGGCAGCCTTGGTTCCCAGGTCTCTCCTGAGGGAAGAAAGTTTCTGTGCAAAATACCAAACCTTTTAACAGAGCGGAGGGAAAGGCAACGGCCACATGATGAGGCCAATATGTACCACAACATGATTCTTTTATGTGGGATGACTCTGAGCACTGACTGATCTGCACTCTCTTGTGTTTGAAGAGATGTTGAGTTTTGCACTTGGGAACCTATAAGGCTGAAGCAATGTTATGGACAGTGACACAGCGACTGAAGGGTGATTTAAGGTTGTAAAAATTGTTAAAAACACTGAGCTTAAACGTGAACTGCCTGTTATTAAAGGCTGGTTTCCCCACGTCGGTTCCATAAGCTCTGCTAGAAAGGCCCTGGGTTCTCTCCTGCCTCGGTGGGAACTCGAGGGAATCGTCCCCTGCTGCCCTTGGCTGCAGGCTGGTTTTTCTGGGGAGGGGGCGTGGAATTGATTTGTTTGCTGTTGAGAAGGGAGCCAGGCCAGTTCTCAGGGAACGAGAACTCCCAGCATCTGCCCAGTCCAGCCCAGGCTGCTGCCCTGTCCCAGCCTCTGTTCCCCTGGGGGCCCTGCATGTTTGACTCTAGAGCAGGCCGGGAGCAGCAGCTGAGGCAGAGGACACCTGGGCTGGGCAGATAGGAGGGAGTTTAGCAAGTGGAAATGGTAAAACCGCAGTGAAGTATTACCTTGGACTCGACGGCATTTCTCCATTGGTCTGTCTGCTTTGGGGCAGGGACAATGACACGTCCTGCTGCATTCGTCATTTCAAAGGGGGGTTTAGGATTTTCATTCTCAGACACGGTGCACAAAGCAGGACTCAACCCAGGGTGCAAACGAAATGAGCCACTCACAGGTTCTGGCAGCCACAATGAGCAGTTGGTGCGAGAGCTCAGACCTGCCCCTGTCCCAGAGGGCGGGGGGTGTCTACAAGCGGCTTGGACCACTGATCTATCAGTGCCTAACTCCCAAACTTTCAGTAACTCTATTATCAGTGCCCATGAGTGTAATTTAAACCATGAGAAAAACCACACTAGGCTAGACCAAAGGCCCATCTCGCTCTGAATCTTGTTCTCTGACAGTAGCCAATACCAGGTGCCCCAAAAGCCACCACTGGGAGTTGAACCCAGGATCACCTGTTTACGAGGCAGGTGCTTTAGCCAGCTAAGCCACGGTGCCTGCCTGAGTGTAAGATATAGTGTCTGCCCACACCTGACTCCCTGCCATCTCCACCAGGACCTGACAAGCTTTTCTTGTCTTTGGATTCTGCAAAGCAGAGGAGCAGGTGACGTTTTCCTTGCAAGCTGTGTGTGTGAGTGAATCTTTGGCCAGGTCTGCACTACAAAGTTGTTTCAGCAGAAATATATTGCTCAGGTGTGTGAAGAACACACAACACTCCCTCGGTCGGCAGCTTGGTGTGGCTGGTGTACACACTGCAATGCCACGTCTGGTGACAAAACTGCCCTATTTTGGTGACAAAAGAAAACCACTTCGATGAGAGACCTAAATCTTTTTGCAGCAAACTTACAGTGACAGAGTGCCAGTGTAAATGCTGCTGGTCTTTAAATCACCATAACTGGCCTCCGCCAGTATCCCACAATGCCCGCCGTGAACTCACCTGCCCTGCATTCCTGCTAAAGAGGCTGGGCCTCTCCCCTTTCATAGCTCCAGGAAGTTTTGGCAGCTGAGCCTGCTGCTCTGCTTCGGCAGCCAGGAGCAAATCACTGCCGTGGGATGCTGCTCTCCGGCACTGCGAACACAGAGCAGGGGGCGGGAACTTCCTTACAGTGTGGGGTGCCACCGGCATCCGAAAAGTGACATCCCATGACACCCCTTCCCTCGAGGAGGCTCTTACCTTCTAAACAGGGACGGCTGTTTTCTAGCAAAATCACTAAAAGGAAAGGAGAAAACTCGAAAGAGGCTCCTCCTGGCGCTCACGTCCGTGAACCCGAATACTCTCTCAGTCCTCAGAGAGAGACCTGGAGAAGGAGACTTGCTGCAGCAAAGCCACAGGGGTCTCTGAGGTTTCCCTGGCCCCTTTCCCCTTTCCTGCCTGGCTGATGTCAGCATCTCTCTGTGAGGTCACCACCTCCCCACCACCTTGGACCAATAGTCTGAGGTCCTGCAAAAGGCCTTTGTGATGTCACTGCCACACCCCTCCCTTGCTGGGCTAATGTCCTGCCCCTGGCCAGGCACTGTGGAGGTTTGAGCTACTCCCTGTGGATCACCCCACTCAAGGAGTGTTCGTTCTAGGCAGCAAGCCGGCTAGACAGGAAAACATCAGACGCTGCTCCCAATGCTGCACTCAGTTTTTCAGAAATTAGTCGACTTTATGGCCAGAAGAGACCATTAGAGCATCTAATCTGACCCCCTGCATATCACAGGCCTCCTGTAGGACACAAGAGCTACTTTGGGGGCAAACACATTCCAGAAAGGCATCTAGTCTTCATGAAATGACATCAGGAGATGGAGAATCCACCACTTTCCTTGGTAGCTTGTTCCTGTGGTGAATCATCCTCCCTGTTGAATATTTGAGCCTTATTTGTAATATGAATTTGTCTCTTTTCACCTTCCAGCCATTGGGTCTTGTTAGGCCTTTCTCTGCTCGATTCAAGAGCCCTTTAATACCCAATATTTTCTCTCCATTAAGGCCCTTCAACACTTCAGTGAAGTCACCTTTCAATCTTCTTTTGATAAGCTGGACAGGTTGAGCTCTTTCAATAGCTCACTAGAAGGCATTTTTCTCCAGCCCTCAGAACATTTGGTGGCTCTTTGCTGCCCCAGCTCTAATTTCACAACATCTTTTTCAAAGGAGGACACCAAAACTGGAGGCAGTATTCCCGTATCAGACTCACTGATGCCATGTCACCTCCTGTGACGTTATTGACATAATCTTTAACTGTATAGATCACCGTTGCGACCGCTGTTCTATATTTGCAGCCAATATTGTAGAAAGATTGTTGTGTAAGGGGTCTATGGAGAGGTTCTGATTGGCTGATTATAATGATGCTATCTCTAGATGTGTATCATTTTTGTAGTTGACATTATGAATATTGGTTCTGTGCTGCCCGTATTTCAAAGTTGTGCTCTGCTTAAAGGGAACACCCCAGACAAGTTGGTGTCAGTTCTGCCTAGCCGGCTTGATGCAGGTTAGGCAAATGTGATAACCACTACACTACAGAAACTCCATTTCAGTGCACTGCCCTGCCCTGCCCTGCCCTCAAATTCCCTGCACTTTGGTGGTGCTCACCCTGGCACACACTGATGGGCAAACCTGGAGAAACTGGCAGCAGCTCTTTGATGGGTCAGCTGGAAGAACAGAGGACTGGAGCCAGAGATCAGGAAGTCGTCCTTACATCACCTTTGTGACTCTAGCTTGAAGGGGAGCTTCTTTTTCTTCCCATTGCTGAGAAACAGCAAGAGAAGAAAGAAAGGTCCGGTGGGCCAACTGGGTGCAGAAGCCAATGCTGCCTTTTCCTGCAGTGAAGCCCAAAATGAGGGACTTGCATTGAGTAAAGGCAGTGCTGTGCTTCCAGGAAAGAGCCCACTGCTGCAGGAAGAGAGATGAAACAGCCTGCTGAAGCTTGGGATGGAACCAGGGACCTTTAGATCTTCAGTCTAATGCTTTCCCAACTGAGCTACTTCAGCACCTGCAGGAGGCCTTTTTGGGCTGCTGCTTCTCACCTTGAAGTTTATTCTCCATAAACCATCTCTCCAGTCAACAATGGCCAATGCAAGACGGCCCTCCCTTGCTATTTTAGCCCTTGGAAACGTCATCAACTAGTCTCTGGCTCTCTCAAATGCTGTGCTTCAGTTCATGGGGGAAAGGCGAGAGAAGCGACCTTTGAACAAAGGGCCTGGGGTTAACATCCTAACGCTGTCTGTCTCCGACTGTAACACTATTTAATACCGGCCCGCCCTGTGCTGGTGAGTGCTCCATTTCTAGATGTTAGTACATTTCAGTTACTGTCAAAATTAAAAGTTTCTATATGCTTAAAAGAAATGATTTTTTAATTTGCTTGTATATGGCATGAATAAATACAGATTTACACATCCTAGCATGAACATTTATTGTCTTATATGATAGAGAAAATCCTGCATCCAAACTGTGCATCAAAATCATGAAATGAGCTACAAATGCAATAAAAATAAGGTATTCAATGGTTTAACATGGAGTGGGGCTGGGGGCGTTCCGAAGACACGTCTTGCCTGGGATGCCACTTGGTCTAGGGGAGGCCCTGTCAGGGAAAGCAGGAGTTAGTCTCACACGCCTATTTCCAGGCTGTAATCTGTGGGCGCCCTGCTCTGGGGGAGGGATCGCGGCAGCCCAGACTCAGGGCTGGAACAGGCCCCGAATTGAGGGGGTGGCTGCAGGGTTTGCAGCACTCTGATGTCTCAGACAATGTGTCTCCCCAAAGCCTCAGATCTGTGTCCCCAGAAGGCTCCTGCGCTGCCTCCGCTCCTTTCACAGTCTATAGCAAGGAGCAGCAGCAAGGGTCAGGGATGAGCCATAGGCACTCGGTGGGGGCAGAGGCTTCAGGAGGAAACCCAGCCCCCAGAGCAGAGGGGGATGGGAGGCTTTTTCTCTCTCCTTAGCCACGGGCTATAGCTCCGAGAGCTCTGTGAAATGCCTCCCCGCCCACAGCCTGGGGAAGGGGAAGGAGTCTCAGGTTCTAGCTCGATTTGGAGGAGGATCACTGGACCCTAGAACCACTCGCTGCCCTTTCCCGGAGAAACCTGTGATGCCCAGAACGGGGCTGAGATAAATGCTGACAGGAGTCAGGAATTGCTCCCCTGGAATAGCAGCAGGACTGGGCAGCTGGAAATCTCCCCAAAGGAGCTGAAGCCTTGGTGGGTCAGACATAGATGCCCCAGGTACTGCATGGGGGGCTTAGGTTTGTTTCTGGACAAGAGCAGTGAGAGTTTTATTGCCTCAACATTTCAGTAGAAAAATTCAGACCCAACCTGTGTGTGGTGGGGAGGTCGATAGCGGTTTCTTTGGGTTTGATTTAGTTTGTTTTCTCATTCTCATTGTAAAAGCCCTGGATCATTTTGATGGGAACAATGTTTGTGGAAGGCAAAGGACAAGTAAGAAAAGTTAAAAATCTGCGTTGGAGTGAGGGGGTCTGTGTGGGCCAGGGCAGGGTGGAGATTTTCATGGGGAGGGGGTTAGGGATAAACGAGAGGCTTTTGCGGGAACACAGGGGGATGTTTTGCAGTTTAACCTCCCCACTTCCCTGTGCTGCTGCCCAGCTCCGACCCCACTGACACCCCTGTGACGAAGTGGGAATTTTCTGGATGTTTTGTTTGCATCTTGTGTGTACCTCAGTTTCCCCTATTTGTTGCACGATTATCTAGGTTAAAGGTCCAAAATGTGGGGTGCACCCTGCCAGGGGGATGGAGTAACATTCAGGGGGATGCAGCTGGGCCCGGGCCAGCCCCCATGGGGGTGGGGAAGGGGAGCCACCCAGCTCCACTCTTGGCTCCAGCCCCAGCTCTGGCCCCTGCCTCAGCCCCCTTACCCCTGTCTGTGTCCCTTCCCCCTTAGCTGCGGCCCCACTCCCAGCCACGACTCGGGGGGAGCATGGACAGGGGTGGGGGGCATGACCCTGAAGTGTTTTGGGACCACTGATCTCAGTGGTGGGACAAGGGGGTTAAATCTTGGCAGAGACCCCCAAAGGGCAGGTGTGGCTGCTGTCGAGCTGCCTGGGCCCAGACAATGGCCACAAATTCTGTCTCCTAGCAACCGATGGCCGGGGCGCACCTGCTGCAAGAGGCCAGCTGGCCGGGAGGAGTCGGAGAACAAAACGAGCTGGAGGCCAGGTGAGCAGGTTGCCAGGGAAACAGGACAAAGGACAGACGAGGGGCAAAGGGCCTGGCTGAGTCGGGCTGTTGGGAGCAAGGAGTCTGCTGGGTTGGGGACTCGAGGGGAGAGCCCAGGCTCTGAGTTCGGGGTCTCCCCAAGATGGACGTTGCTGAATCTTCCTGCTTCCTGTGCGAACACAGAACTTTCCCAGGCTGGATCCCAGACCCCTAACAAACCTTCTGTTGTACAGCGCTGGCGGAGAGTCACTGGTGACTGTGGAAGTTGGGGTGCAGGACTCCCCTTTGGGGGGGGGTGAGGCTTTCCGAGGTGTCCGATTCAGGTGGACTCACTGCAGGAAGCTCCTGGTGTGGAACAGGGGGGCTGAAAGGTCCAAGGTCCGTCCCAGGAGGTGCTGAAGCCAAGGAGGCTTCCCCCAGTGAGGGCATCCCCTGGGGGGGTCACACTGAGGAGGCTCCTGCCTGGGTTTGACTCCGAGCTGTTCCAGAGCACGGAGCCTGTGTGCCCGTCACAGCCCCCCAGCATGTGACCTACAGGCTCCACTCTGGCAAAGCTCCCTGTAAATCAGAGACAAACTCCCCCCTTCTCCCAGTTACTCTCCCCTGCACAGAACCCAGAGCAGCTCCTGCCTCACTGGGTCTCCTGCCAGCCACAGCTGGCCAAGGAGCTGCCCGAGCCGTTCCCCTGGGTCCCTGTGCAGGGGCAGTGTCAGTTCCGACCTCACGAGTACAGTGGTGACTCTCCCTGCCTGTCACGGGGGGGACGAGGGCTTGATTCCCTGAGGAGAAAGCTGGGATTGTGACACCCGTGTATGTCTGCAGCGCAATTAAACCCCACAGCTGGCCCAGGCCGGCTGACTCGGGCTTGCCAGGCTCGGGATACAGGGGCTGGAGCCCGACCACGGGGACCCTCCCCCCTCGCTAGGTTCAGTGGCCGATATACTGAAGATGAGTTGGTAAGTGGGGAATGTGCACTGGGTGCTGCCACTGGACAAACACTTCCCAGCAGGAGCCCCACCCAGTGAATGTGATCTACTCTAAAAACATGGGATGAAGGAAAGTCAGCCTGGGGCTCTGGATTTATCATCTCGCAACGACTCGATTCAACTTGCTCAGGTTAGAAAGAAAGTTGGGTTTTTTTATTGTGAGCCTGAAAATTGCCTCTGGTGTGAAAGTCAGAGCGGGATTATTTCACGCTCACGCACCCTTATCACTATTGAAGGAGTAAAGGAACGTGCAAACCAATGAAGCCTTAACGTGTCATTTGCATCCTCAAGCCTGTCCCTGTGGCAGGATCTCAAGGACAGACAGAAATGTTACCCGGTGTCAGGAGGAGAGAGGAAAGCACTTCCCCTCGTGTATTTCCCCAGGCTGTTGTGCAAGGCAGCAGAGGCGCTTTACGGCATTTTCTGTCACTGATTTTTTTTATGTTGGTGTGGGAGGAAAGACTTAGACCTGCCCACTTTGTGACCCTGTGAATGTGAAGTGAGCAGATGATGAGTTAACAATGATGCTGTTGCACAGGATTTGATTGGAATTAGAAAACAAAAAGCCCTTAAAGTGGAACTCTTGGGTGAATAGGCCGACCTGATTTGTATTCAACCTTGGAAGGCAATAGACTGTTACATTGGGCAGAACAGCCTGGTTTGGTTTGGTTGGTTCATGGGTTGGCTGCTTTCCCTGATAAATTGCAGAGGGTTCAGAGAAGAGCCACAGGAATGATTACAGGCTTGAGCAGGGAGAGGAGTTTAAAAACAAACTGAACCTTCCCTGCTCCTGCCGGCTGTGAGTGCTGAGGACATTTCCCTTCTCTACTCCAGGGTCTCTCTTCTGCCAGATTCCCAGCAAGTCAGGCCCCCTGCAGACTGTGGCAGAGCAGTTTGGTAATAGGCTGCAGGACTCACCACGTAAGAGTGCAGCTGCTGTAGCACCTTGACCGATCATGGGCTAAATCCTGCAGCCCTGGCAGCCCAGGATAACCTCCCACTGGTGGTGATGGGAATTTAGCCTTTGTAACGATCTGCTGGTACCTGAGCTCTCAGATGTGAATTAAACTGGGGGCAGACACAGCTCTGTCCAAACAAGTGAAGGATGTAAGTGACAGAGCAAAGCTGGCCCTGGGGAGCTGCTGCAGTCCCATCACCACAGCTGGAAGGGAACAGAGGGAAAACATCTGGAGCAGCACCGAGAAAAGGAAGTTTGTCAGTGAGATCAGTAGCAATAAATGTGAACTGAAGGAGTGATTTCTCCTCTGTGCCGGCAGGTTTGAATTGTGTTACTGTACTATATGATAAAGCTTTACAATATCCTGCTCTAATTTCAGGATGGGTCAGTAACCATAATTAGTCTCTGTAGAAGTGGGACTTTCAAAATTCCCAAGGAATTTAAGGGGTGGGGTTCACGGTTGGTCACCTGAGGGCAGTGCAGTAGAGTTCAAACCAAAGACCAGAGAGGCGAGAACAGGGATTGTGGGACACCTCCCTTAGACCAATCACAGCACTGTAATCGACCAGGGTGTCTACACTGGTACCGTAGCACTGTAGACCCGGGGTAGAAAGCTGTACACGCCTCTCGTTGGGAATCCCTCTGATTTACCGTTTTTACAGAGGGTGAAATGACATTTTCCCCTATCCCTGCCCTGTTCCTGCTCTTTCTTATAGTTCAATATATTTTAAGTGAGAAAAATGGTAGCACAACTTGAAGCAACATCAGAGCAACTGGGAATGAAACAATTTATTTCCAAAAGGGAAACTCAGTGACTAACAATGGCTTTGAAATGGGGGAACAGTATAACCGTGATGCTCAGGGTTTGTTTAGACTAGGAAAAGTGATGGAGTTTAGGTCAGGTCAAGGGGAAAGCTAATGCCAATCACTGCACCTGGGCTGCATCTGTTCTACAACTGTAATTGTCTTTTTACATCAAGATCATTAACTTGAGCAGCCAACACCATGTACAGCCTTAGTGGATGTCAGGCACAGATAGATTTTGCCTCAGTGTACCTTGTTGGGATCAAACCTCCAGGAGCTGATGAACATTCCTGGCTCAAAAGGAAAGGAGTTGATAGAAAAGATCACAGGACTGACCCCAAAGAAGGGTGAGCTGCAAAAGGCAGAAGCAGGTAACTGATCTGGGGGAGCTGAGAGACCACAGTGAAGATGGTGCGAAAATCACAATGTGGGAATTAGAAAATGTGATTTTTTAAAAAATTTTGCCCAGCCCTAGTCAAGAGATTTATTACAGTTCTCTCTCATGTGGATTTTCTGATGTCTGATAAGGACAGAGCTCTGATTGAAGCTTTTCCCGCACTCAGAGCATGTGTAGGGCTTCTCCCCTGTGTGGATTCTCTGATGTCTGATAAGGGCAGAGCTCTGCTTGAAGCTTTTCCCGCACTCAGAGCACGTGTAGGGTGTCTCCCCTGTGTGGATTCTCCTGTGTGTGCTCAGGACAGAGCTCTGATTGAAGCTTTTCCCGCACTCAGAGCACGTGTAGGGCGTCTCCCCTGTGTGGATTCTCTGATGTCTGATAAGGTGTGAGCACTGATTGAAGCTTTTCCCACACTCAGAGCATGTGTAGGGCGTCTCCCTTGTGTGAATTCTCTGATGTGTGATAAGGCTTGAGCGCTGACTGAAGCTTTTCCCGCACTCAGAGCATGTGTAGGGCATCTCCCCTGTGTGGATTCTCTGATGTGTGATAAGGTCTGAGTTCTGACTGAAGCTTTTCCCGCACTCAAAGCATGTGTAGGGTGTCTCCCCTGTGTGGATTCTCTGATGTCTGATAAGGGCAGAGCTCCAATTGAAGCTTTTCCCGCACTCAAAGCACGTGTAGGGTGTCTCCCCTGTGTGGATTCTCTGATGTCTGATAAGGGCAGAGCTCCAATTGAAGCTTTTCCCGCACTCATGGCACATGTAGCGTGTGTCTTCCAAGTTAATTCTGTCACTTGAAATAAGGTCTGAGTGGCTACTAAAGTTTTCCTCTGGCCTCTGCTGAGTCTCACAGGCTTTTGTTTTTTCTGGGAGTGCATAACTCCCGGAAACATTCCCTTTGAATCTTCCTGATAAAGTTCCATGTGGTTCTCCTTGCTCAGCATCTTCCTGCTGGGGTTTCTCCTCCTCATTCTGACTCACCATCCCATCACCTGATGGGAGACAGAGAGAATCAAGACATAGATCACTCCCTTTGCCAGAAAGAAAGAAAATCTCAGAGAGAGGAATGGTAAAAGGGATGAACAATCCAAAATAAGTGTGGGAGAGATCAAACCTATCAGGTGCTGATTTTCCTCAAACCCTTCCACAGAGGAGAGAGGAAGGGATCAGTTTTGGTCTGCATCTCACGAGAACACTTGGGGGAAAGCGAGACTGGGGAGGGACCTGCTGCCAGTTGTCAGTCAGAATAGGAGGGAAGCCATGAGTGACATCTGCCATAATGATTCCACATCTGCAGGAGACAATCCTGAACTTGGGGAGCTCACAGGGTCTTTGTAGGGCATCCCAAATGTTTCCTGCATTCCCGCACAGTTGTTAAGTTGGTTTAACCAATTCCTCACCTGTGAAGGCAGCTCTTGGAAGCACTTCTTTCTCAGAGCCCTGGAGGTCTGGGACCCAAGGCTCTTCCCCTTGTTCCAGCTGCGAGATCACATCAGGTTTGGAATTTGGAAACCCTACTGCAGGCAAAGAAAACCAGGGAGGTCAGTGGAATTTGTGGAAAACTTGGCACAAAGAATATTCCATGGTTTTAACCCCCAGCTCATTTTTAAGCACTAACATCTCAAGGCCAGCTTCCTTGGCTCCAAGTGGCAGGAGAGTTATTATTATTATAAATCATATGCATTACCTTAGTGCCTAAGGACCAACTAACAGTGGGTCCCCATTGTGCTCGGCAAAGTACAAACACAGAATAGTAGATGGCCCATGCCCTGAAGAATTTACAATCTGAATAGTCAAGACAGACACAGAGTGGGGGAAGGGGTAGAACCCACTGTTAGAATAGAGATATTCAGGCCTGCCTGTAAAGTCTATAGTTTAAGAACTTAGGTGTATTTTTATCACTTAGCTACTTACAGGAGTATGAAAACAAAGAATCAAAATCACTGTGTGTATTTGTAAGGGCCTTCTCTTACTGTGACAGTCTGAAGCCTTGTTCTTAGGCTAAGGCCTTTGGCTAAGCAGCACGGGCAGCCATAAGCTGGGAAGCGAAGGGTCACATCCTCACATCCCAAACCAGTCACACTGAAAAAGACGGTTACTCACCGTTGTAACTGTTGTTCTTTGAGATGTGTTGCTCATATCCATTCCAGTTAGGTGCGCGCGCGCCGCGTGCATGCTCGTCAGAAGATTTTTACACTAGCAACACTCGGTGGGTCAGCTGGGTGCCCCCTGGAGTGGCGCCACTATGGCACTGGATATATACCCCTGCCAACCCATCCACTCCTCCGTTCCTTCTTGCCGGCTACTCCGACAGTGGGGAAGGAGGGCGGGTGTGGAATGGATATGAGCAACACATCTCGAAGAACAACAGTTACAACGGTGAGTAACCGTCTTTTCTTCTTCGAGTGATTGCTCATATCCATTCCAGTTAGGTGATTCCCAAGCCTTACCTAGGCGGTGGGGTCGGAGTGAGACGTCGCAGAATGCAAAACTGCTAAGCCAAAGGCTGCATCGTCTCTGGATTGTTGGACCAATGCGTAGTGTGAGGCAAAGGTGTGAATCGATGACCAGGTAGCCGCCCTACGTATTTCCTGGATGGGGACATGAGCCAGGAAGGCGGCAGAAGAGGCCTGTGCCCACATAGAATGGGCAGTGAGATGGCTAGCAGGAACGTGAGCCAGTTTGTAGCACGTTCTGATGCAGGATGTTAGCCAAGATGAGATCCATTGGGAAGAGACCAGCATGCCCTACATACGGTCTGCCACCGCTACAAAGAGCTGGGGTGAACGCCGGAAGGGTTTTGTTCTCTCTATATAAAAGGCGAGAGCCCTATGGACATCCAAAGTATGTAGTTGTTGTTCCCGGCGCGATGAGTGCGGCTTCAGGAAAAAAACTGGGAGGAAAATGTCTTGATTGACATGAAAAGCAGACACCACCTTAGGGAGGAAAGAGGGGTGTGGCCGCAGGTGTACCTTGTCCTTATGGAAGACCGTATAAGGGGGATCAGCCGTCAAGGCACGAAGCTCCGAGACTCGCCTCGCTGAGGTGATAGCGCAGAGGTGATAGCGACCTTTCTTCCAGGAAAGGTACAGCAGGGAACATGTGGCCATAGGCTCGAAGGGGGCCCCCATAAGCTTGGTCAACACCAGGTTTAGATCCCAGGTGGGGGCTGGGCGACGGACTTGGGGGTACAACCGTTCCAGTCCCTTAAGGAACCTGGAAACCATGGGGTGAGAAAAAATTGAACAGTCACTTTCGCCTGGGTGGAAGGCGGAAATAGCTGCCAGATGAACCTTTATAGAAGAGACCGCCAGGCCCTGCTCTTTGAGGGACCAGAGGTAATCCAGGATAGTAGGGATAGAAACCTGCCCGGGGACCAAGTTACTCTGATCGCACCAGTGCGAGAAACGCTTCCACTTGGCGAGATAAGTCATCCTAGTGGAAGGCTTCCTACTTCCCAAGAGGACCTGTTGTACCGAAGCAGAGCAGCACAACTCCGATTGGTTCAACCACGTAGGAGCCATGCAGTGAGATGAAGAGACTGCAGGTCTGGGTGGTGAAGCTTGCCGAAGTCCTGTGTTATGAGGTCCGGCCACAGTGGCAGGGGAATCGGATCCGCCACTGAGAGGTCGAACAACAGGGTGTACCAGTGCTGCCTTGGCCATGCTGGAGCAATGAGGATCACGTTGTCTCTGTCCCTGCGGAGCTTGAGTAGGACTCTGTGAATGAGCAGAAACGGTGGGAAGGCATAGAGTAGGTGCCTCTTCCACGGGATCAGAAATGTGTCTGAGAGGGAGCCTGGGGAGCGTCCTTGGAAGGAGCAGAACACCTGGCATTTCCTGTTCTCTCGGGAGGCAAAGAGGTCTATGCGGGGAAAGCCCCACCTCCAGAAAACGGAATGGATGACGTCGGGACGGATTGACCACTCGTGAGACAGGAAGGACCTGCTGAGGCGATCTGCCAGAGTGTTCTGGACTCCTGGGAGAAAAGACGCTACCAAATCGATTGAGTGGGCTATGCAAAAGTCCCACAGGTGAGTGGCTTCTTGGCAAAGTAGGGAGGAGCGTGCCCCGCCCTGCTTGTTTATGTAAAACATGGTCGTTGTGTTGTCCGTGAACATGGATACACAGCAGCCTTGGAGATGGACCCGAAACACCTGGCATGCTAGACAGACTGCCCTCAGCTCCTGCACATTGATATGCAGGGTCAGCTCCTGGGGCAACCAGAGGCCTTGAGTGTGAAGGTTCCCGAGATGGGCACCCCAACCCAGAGATGATGTGTCTGTGGTTAGTGCCACCGAGGGCTGAGGAGGGTGGAACGGCATCTCTGCGCAAACTACAGTGGACTCCAAGTGAGGGAGTCGAGAACCGTCCTGGGGATAGTGATCACTGAGTCTATATTGTCTCTGTGTGGACGGTATAGAGAAGCAAGCCAGGTTTGGAAGCACCGAAGTCGCAGCCTCGCGTACTTGGTCACAAAGGTGCAGGACGCCATGTGACCTAATAGACCGAGGCAGGTGCGCACTGACGTTGTCGGGAAGGATTGAAAACTTCGAATGATCAAAGACATTGCCTGAAACCGTGGCAGAGGAAGGCAGGCCCTGGCCAGATTGGAGTCCAGAACTGCTCCAATAAAGTCTATTCTCTGCGTTGGAGTCAGGGTAGACGTTTCTATGTTGATCATGAGGCCTAGCCTCCCGAAGAGGTCTTTGACGACACACAGGTGCTGTGATACTTGCAACTGGGAAGTCCCTCGAATGAGCCAATCGTCGAGGTACGGGTAGACGTGTATTCGACGACGGCGGAGGGAGGCAGCTACTACGGCCATACATTTGGTGAAGACTCTCGGGGCTGTAGAAAGACCGAAGGGAAGCACCGTGAACTGGAAGTGCTGTTGGTTGACCACAAAACGGAGATACCGTCTGTGTGGCGGGTAAATGGCAATGTGGAAATACGCGTCCTTCATATCGAGGGCAGCATACCAGTCACCCGGATCCAGGGATGGGATGATGGTCCCCAGGGATATCATGCGGAACTTGAGCTTTATCATGAATTTGTTGAGTTCTCGCAGGTCGAGGATCGGTCGTAGACCGCCCTTTGCCTTGGGGATTAAAAAATAGCGGGAATAGAACCCCTTGCCCCTCATGTCCTCTGGCACCTCCTCTATGGCTCCCAGATTTAGGAGCGCATGGACCTCTTGTAAGAGGAATTGCTCGTGAGAGGGGTCCCTGAAGAGGGACAGGTAGAGAGGGTGGGATGGGGGTGGAGAAACAAATTGGAGGTGGTATCCTGTTTCCACCGTGCAGAGGACCCAACGGTCGGAGGTCAGCTAGGACCAAGCAGGGAGGAAATGGGAGAGGCGGTTGAAGAAGGAGGAAGAACGATCTGGCAGGGAAACTGGTGGGCCGTCCTTGGACGTCCCATCAAAAGTTTTGTTTTAGCCCCGTAGGTGGTTTAGGGGGCGCTTGACTTTGGTTTCCCTGAGGGCCAGACTGTCTCCACCGATTCCCCCTGCCGTGCCGTCTGGATGTATCCTGACGCGGCCTAGGCTGGTTATAAGGGCGGTATGGTTGGGGCGTGAAGGACCTATGTTGGGTCACCGGTGTGTGCATACCCAACGAGTGCATTATTGATTGTCCTTCAGGCTCTGCAACCTGGGGTCGGTTTTGTCCAAGAAAAGGCCCTGGCCCTCAAAAGGCAAATCCTGAATTGTCTGCTGCAATTCTGGGGGAAGGCCTGAAGCTTGTAGTCAGGAGATGTGTCTCATCGTTACCCCGGATGCGAGTGTTTTGGCTGCCGAGTCCGCTGCATCCAGAGAGGCCTGGAGGGAAGTTCTTGCCACTTTTTTACCCTCCTCTAGTAGGGCCGTATACTCTGCGCGGGATTCCTGGGGAAGGAGTTGTGCAAACTTCCCCACAGACACCCACGTATTAAAATTATAACGACTTAGGAGGGCCTGCTGGTTTGCCACCCTAAGTTGGAGGCCTCCAGCCGAGTAGACCTTACAGTCGAGGAGGTCCATGTGCCTAGCCTCCTTCGCCTTAGGAGCCGGTGCTTGCTGGCCATGATGCTCCCTGTGACGTTATTGATATAAATGGGAACCATATAGAACATGGGTTGCAACCAAGGTCCGGTGGTGGCACCAAATCCTAAGTAAAGGGGGTCATATAAGGTGTCTAAGACCAGGTTCTGGGTTGCTGGTTATGATTATGCTGTCTGTATGTCTGTGTATCATTTTGTAGTTTAAGTATAAGTATTGGCTCTATACTGTCTATATTTTGTATTATGCTCTGCCTCTGGGAAGTGTCCCAGACAAAGCTGATGTTAGCCCGGCATAGCTGGCTTGATGGCCCATTAAAGGGCCATCAGCTACACAATTGACCCATGGAGAGAAGGCAGACACGCCTTGTGACTCAGCAAAGTATGCAGGGACTGGCCCATGTGACTCCAGACTCCATATTTTTGCTGTAAGTTTCCACCGTGAGGACAAAGGGATTCTTACACCTGGAAAAGTCTATATAAGGCTGATGCATCATCTCCATCTTGTCTTCAATCCTGCTTCTGACCTCTGGAAGGACTTTGCTACAAACTGAAGCTCTGCACGAAGGACTGTTGACCCATCCCAGCGGGGGATGTTCCAGAGACTTATAATCTGAACCTGCAGTTTACTCCAGCACTGCTGCAAGCCTGAACTAAGAACTTTGCCATTACTGTATGTAATTGATTCCATTTAACCAATTCTACCTCTCATCTCTACCTTTTTCCCTTTGTAAATAAACCTTTAGATTTTAGATTCTAAAGGATTGGCAACAGCGTGATTTGTGGGTAAGATCTGATGTGTATATTGACCTGGGTCTGGGGCTTGGTCCTTTGGGATCGAGGGAACCTTTTTCTTTTATTGGGGTGTTGGTTTTCATAACCATTCATCCCCAGGACGAGTGCACTGGTGGTGATACTGGGAGACTGGAGTGTCTAAGGAAATTGCTTGTGTGACTTGTGGTTAGCCAGTGGGGTGAGACCAAAGTCCTTTTTGTCTGGCTGGTTTGGTTGGCCTTAGAGGTGGAAAAACCCCAGCCTAGGGCTGTGACTGCCCTGTTTGAGCAATTGGTCCTGATTTGGCACTCTCAGTTGGGTCCCGCCAGAATCGCTCCGTCACACTCCCGTTCGTTCACGGATTGGACAACCAGGGAGCAGGGAGGCGGGTGGGTGTAGAGATATTCGTACCCCTTGGAGGGGACCATATATTTTCTCTCTACTCCCCTAGCTGTAGGTGTAATAGAAGCTGGGGATTGCCAAATTGTGTCTGCATTGGCTTGAATAGTGCGGATGAACGGGAGAGCCACTCGAAGGGGCGCATCCGCAGATAATATGTCTACGACAGGGTCCTCTATTTCAGCAACCTCCTCCACTGGCAAATTAATGTTTTGTGCTACTCTCCGCAAGAGGTCTTGATGGGTCCTGAGATCAATAGGCGGAGGACCAGAGGAGGATGTTCCTGCCACTGCCTCATCAGGAAAGGAGGGGGAGGAGAGGCCCGGTACCAACGGGTCCTGAGGTGGGTCATGGACCGGCGGAGCACCATCTGCATCAGGTGGAATCTCCGGGTCTGCAGATTGAAGTGGATCTTCGTCCGTGCCTGCGGGAGGAGGATGGCTTACAGTCGCTTCAGGAACCCTGTGCTCTGAGGGGCCGGAGCGTTGAGCCACAAGTGGGGCACCTTGGGCCTCGTGATATGCCCACGGAGTCCAAAAGGCCCATCGATGAGGACCTTGCTCCTGGCTTTGTGCCTCTGGATGGTGGCACGGAATATCAGATGCCCAGTCCTGGTGGTAAGAAGCACTCCCAGCCTGGGACGACATTGACATGTGTCTCGAAGGCCACGGCGGGGCCGAGAGACCCTGGTAGGTACTGCTGTTCCTGACGTTCAGTCCCGGGGCAGTACCGGTGAGCGGTACCGGTCTTGTCGGTGCCACGAACGAGACCGGGACCTTCTACCGTGCCGGTGCCGGGAGGTCGACCAGGATCTTGAGTCCCTGTGCCGGGAGTGACTGCGGGACGCACGGTACTGAGATCGGTACCGAGAGCCGGATCAGTATCAGGAGTATCTGTCCGGTGACAGAGATCTTGAAAGTCTCCGCGAGTACGACCGGTACTGCGATGGAGAGCGGTGCCGGAACTGCGAGCGGTGCCGGAATTGGGAACGGCAGGAGCAGGAATGTCTCCGAGACCGCGACCTGGAAAGATGTCTCTCCGGTGGACCGACGGAAGGAGGCCTTATCAGGGCCAGCTTGCCGATGGATTGGATAACCTGCACCGGTGGTGCCGGGGGTTGAGGCTGCATCGACTCCGTCAGCGCGATGAGTTCTCTTGCCGTTGAGAAGGTCTCCGGCATACAAGGGAGAGTGAGCTCGACCACAGCATGAGCCGGGGAGCTATGTGGCACCAGACTCAATGCAGTACCGGAATTGATGGTGCCGTGCTAGGAGGAGCTGCCAACTGCGTTGCCGGTGTTGGCGGTGCCGCAGCAGTTACCGGGATCCGACGGATGGACTTTGATGTGTGCTCCTTCTGCAAGGATGGGGTCGGAGCAGTACGTCATTTCCCAGTCGGGGAAAGGGAGCAGTGCCGGGGAGCCGGTGCTGGCAGATGCCAGTGCTGGGAGTCCTTTTTGGTACTGGAGCGATCCGGTGCCAAAGGTGCGCTCCTCATCGACGCACGTTGGGTGGACGGTGCCGGCACCGCAGGACTAAGGGCCGATTCCATAAGGAGCTGCTTTAGTCAGAAGTCCCGCTCCTTCTTCGTTCTTGGCTTGAACGACTTGCAAATTCGGCACCTGTCTGTCAGGTGGGATTCTCCTAAGCATTTTAGGCAGCAGTCATGAGGATCCCCCACCGGCATCGGCTTCTGGCACACCGAGCAGGGATTAAATCCCGGTGCCTTGGGCATGAGCCCGCACCGGGTCAGAGGAAAGGGGGCTACTCCCCCAATCCCCCGCTTAACTATATACACTAACTATGAAAATACGTACTAAAATTAACTATAACTACAAGAACTTGAACTATATACACGATAAAGAGTTAATAACTACAAGAAGCTAGGGATGTGGAGGTCAGCAAAGCCACTCTCCACTGTTCCAATGACCGTCACGGGCGGTAAGAAGGAACTGAGGGGCGGATGGGTCGGGAGGGGTATATATCCGGTGCTATAGCGGTGCTGACCCACCGAGTGTTGCTAGGGTAAAAATCTTCTGACAAGCGTGCACGCGGCGCGCGCACACTTACTGGAATGGATATGAGCAAGCACTCAAAGAAGATCTATATTTACCCTGAGGATATGAGCCCTGCTAGGGACAATAATGAACTGAGAGACCTCCCAAGGGCTTTGTTAGCTATCCCAGATGTTTCCTTCAGGCACTTACAGATTCTGGGTGGTTTAATGTTTCCTCACCTGTGCAGGGAGATCTCAGGATCTCTCTTTCCTCTGAACCTTGGAGGTCTGGGACGCATGGCTCTTCCCCTTGTTCCAGCTGGGAGATCACATCACGCTGGAAAACTAGAAACCCTGCTCAGATGAAAGAAAACAAAGGAGTTCAGTTGATTTCATAAGACTTGGGCATAAAAAAACATTCTATTACTTTAACTTCAGTGCTTAGTGTGACCTGGTGGGCCAGGGGCAGTTCTCACTGAAAATGCCAAAGTTAGGGCAGGCTGAAAAAGGGAGAGCAGATGCTCCCAAAAATGGTGGTTAACAATGAAGTTAAACTCACCGACCAGTCACAAACACGGGTTATCGAGAAGCTGAAAAAAGAAATCACGCAGCCCCCTTTATTGCATCCAAGTTCTCTGGCTCCTAATCAGCAGCTAGGTCCAGTACAGTGAGAGGTTATTTAAAAACTCTGCTCACATAAACAAAGTGTTCTTCTGACCCCAAAGGGTCAGCCACATCACCAGGTCACTATAGGTTTGGATATTACCCAAAATTCCATCCTTCCAGACAATCCTTTAGCATCTAAACTAAGGGCTTGGCTACACTTGCAAGTTGCAGCGCTGGTAGAGGCTTTCCAGCACTGCAATTAGTAACCGTCCACACCTGCAAGGCACATCCAGTGCTGCAACTCCCTGGCTGCAGCGCTGGCTGTACACCTGGCCAGGTTGGGGTGTAGCGATTGCAGCGCTGGTGATCCAGCGCTGCTCATCAAGTGTGGACACACACCAGCGCTTTTATTGGCCTCCAGGGAATAAGGAGATATCCCAGAATGCTTTTAACTAAATTACTTTCTTTGTTTTGTTATGCAGCCTCTCTTTGTTTTGTTGTGAACTCCGAACGGAGCTCCGTTGAACTGCTTATCTAAAAAACAAACACTGATCACAGCAAACAGGAGCTATCTGTACCTGGCTGTGAACGATCAAATGAGAGGCAAGCAGTTTGCTTGACAGAGAAACAGCGTTGGATGCAGGCTGTTTGCAATTAAGACTAAGGGTTCGCAAACATTTTGTGATTTTTCAATCCAGGGAAGCTAACACACAGTGTTGGCTCCAAAAATCCACTCTCTCTATCTTCCCCGCTCCCTGTCACAGTACACCACAGGGAGTGAGTGTAACAGCGGGGAGTCCGTGTTGGAGGCAGGCTGTTTGCAATTAAGAGTTAAGACTAAGGGCTCGTGAACATTTTGTGATTTTTAAATCCAGGGAAGCTAACACACAGTGTTGGTTCCAAAAATCCACTCTCTCTATCTTCCCCGCTCCCTGTCACAGTACACCACCCTCCACCCCCCTCTTTTGAAAAGCACGTTGTTGCCACTTGAATGCTGGGATAGCTGCCCATAATGCAGCACTCCCAACAGCGCTGTAAATGCTGCAAATGTGGCCACACACCAGCGCTGGTAGCTGTGAGTGTGGCCACACACCAGCGCTGGCCCTGCACAGCTGCACGACCAGCGCTGTAACTCCCAGCGCTGCAACTTTCAAGTGTAGCCAAGCCCTAAAGGTTTAAAGGAAAGAAAGACAGAAAGAAGTTAAATGGGAAAGCAGTCAGATAAATTACAAAATGGATATATCAGGTTCTTAGCAGTATTGGTGAGTTGCTGGCTTGAAAGTCCGTCTGGAACACATCCACAGATTGGATGGGTCATTCAGTCCTTTGTTCCAGGGTTCAGTTTGTAGAGAAGGTGCTCCAGAGGTAGGAAGGGGGATTGAAGACAAAATGGAGATTATGCAGCTGCCCTTTACATTCCTTTTGCCGTGTGGCTTGTACTTCCTGTGTCCCAAACACAAGCTTCACAGCACGTGGCATGGAAAAGCCTTGGAGTTCTCATTACACAGGCATACCCCGGCATGTCTTGCTGACTCAATAGGTGTATCCCCTTGGTCCTTTCCATGGGCTCATTGTACGGCTGATGACCCTCAATGGGCCATCAAACAGGCTAGGCAGTGTTGATGCTAATATGTCTGGGGGTGTCACCCAGAAACACTGCACAAGTCTGGAAATACAGATATACCCTACATATCTATAACTCACAATACAAAGGTGATACAAACATAGAAACAAAATTATCATACGTGGAAAATCATAACATTTTCACTGACACCTGGCATGGCATATCTAGCACGATTCATTGCAATTTTATCAGATTATAATATTATTTTATTATTAATACCAAAGTGTCTCACAATTCCATCCAGTGTCACACTTGGTAAACCAGTGAATTTCCAGGACTAGTTCCCCAGGTCCTTGAAGATGCCGAACACTGTGCTTATGAGGGATTGAAATACCCACATATCTGCTGGGAACACACACTCAGACACTGTGTCAGTCTACACCCCTGTGTTCACTCTTCTAGAAAATTATGATCAATTTTGTACACAGTATGGCTTGTGAGGTATCATTTGAAAACGCATAACCTACTGAATATTATCCTCCTGTTAAAATGTGTAGTAACACTGTATGTAAAGTTATGAGATTTTACTGTATGATATTACTGAAAAAGTTACAATTCTGGGAAACACCCACAGAGCAGTTCCTCAGAGACAGCAAAGCAAACAGCTGGTCAAAGAGCCATTCTCCTGCAGGGGGAAGGTGTGAAGAAGACATTTACATTCCATCACAGGGACCTCTTGAAGCTGTTGTGGAAAACGACCACACGATTGATTTTGAATCAGCTCAGCCTGAGGCTCTTTTCTTGGTTAAAAGTGCGCAGGGGGCAACAGCTATTGGAATACTGTCCCCCTGAGCTAAAAATCACACAAGCCTTTTAAAGCTTAAAACCCCAAACAATGACACATACGTTGCACGTTAGTTTCCTTATTTGGAATATATTGCAAAATATGATGCAGGTCAAAAGCAAGCTGAACAATCAGTTTCCCATATTCGGCCTTTCCTGTTATCATTATCACACCTGGTGATATGGGAGCAAGACTCTGCATGTCTCAAGAAATGTCACTACCAACCTAGGCCATTTTCACATGCTGGGGTGCAATCCAGAGCAGTGAGGAGTTGTGTCATCTGTAATCCTGGGTGAGATTCAGTGTTCTGCTGCTGGAGATCCCCTGTATGGATACTCCCAGCCAGCATTCAAGGATGCACCAAGAGGTTCAGAGACAGAGAGAGTGTCCTGGGGAAGCTGGGAACAGGAAGCATGGGCCGGTGGGGTTCAGTGGAGAAAGGGAACAGGAAGGGCAGGGATATCACTGAATGCAGGATCTCAGCAGTGCTAGATGTCAGGATAGCACATAGTGCAGCCCATTGGAAAACATAATCCCAACTATACATACAGAATGATGGGGTCTAAATTAGCTGTTTCCACTCAAGAGATGGATCTTGGAGTCACTGTGGATAGTTCTCTGAAAACATCCACTCAATGTGCAGCAGCAGTGAAAAAAAGCGAACAATGTTGGAAATAATTAAGAAAGGGATAGATACGACAGAATATATCATATATCATATTTGTAAAAACAGCAAATGAATCAATGATACACCCACCTCTTGAATACTGCATGCAGATGTTGTCGCCCCATCTCAAAAAAAGATATATTGGAATTGGAAAAGGTTGAGAAAAGGGCAACAAAAATGATTAGGGGTATGGAACAGTTATGCCAGACCTAACCCCCAGTTTCACTTGAGCAAACAGGAGCTATTTGACACTGTGCGATACGGCTCCTGTGCTCTGTTCCCGAAGTGTTCTGCAGCAGGGGAGGGTCTGTGGCAGTGTGTGTGTGTCACTGGCATATTGGGGTGATGCTGAAACAGGAGAGAGTAGAGGTGGCATTGTGGGGCTGGCGTGAGCTTTATCTCTTCATTTCCCCTTCCAAGAACCGAGGGGACAGGAATCCTTACCCAGTGAGGTCACAGTCTCATAGTTCTGCTGCATGACATCCCAGTAGAGGGCTCTCTGAGTGGGGTCCAGCAGAGCCCACTCTTCCCTGGTGAAATGCACAGCCACCTCCTCGAAGGTCACCGGCCCCTGAAAGAGCAAGAGTCCAACACTCAGGACCTCTTTCCCCACTCACAGCCCCACTATTTGTGCCAGAGAGGAGCCAATCAAATGGAAGCTCTGGGTGGATCGCAGTTAACAAAGTCCCACCCCCACCCCGCTCAGCGTATCCAGCAAATACCAGGGTGAGGGGACGAAGAGAAAGCCCCTTGTCTCTCCCAGCAGATCCATCACACCCTACTGGCCACCAACTGATACAGGAGATGGAGCCCCTAGCAGGGTCCAGGGAGAGCTCCCTGGTAGGAAGCCCAATAACCTCCTCATTGTGAGGAGCGGGATATGAAGGGAGAGGCAGCTCCAATAAGCCTGACTCATGGATGCCCCTTTCATAGCTCACAGCAGCCGCTGGTTAGTGAGCTCAGGCTCCAGCACTGGGAGTCTGGTCAGTTTGACTAGCTCCATGTAGGTGGGCTATTTTCTTTCTTCACAAATTAGGGCATTTCCGCCTCCCAACCTCCTGGGTCTGTTCCTAGAATCTAGGCCACTTATTAAATAACTCCCAGCGGGTTTGCCACACCCTGGCCTCCTCCTTTCCCCACGCTGTGAATTTCCTGCCCCGCTCCAACCTCCAGACCAGACTGTGCAAACCTTCCCATCTCCGGTGTATTTGCTGTCCCTCTCCTCCAGCAGGAACCCACCAGCAACCCCCCGATAATCTCTACCTGAGTTGGCTCCACTGCAGCCATTTCTCTTCCCTGTCCCACGTCAGGCTGGGATGACCTGGAGCAAGACATGGACGTCATTCTGCAGCCTGTCTGGGGGAGAAGAGCAGTTGTGGGCATTTCAGAACCGGTTTTAGTTAATTTCACATCAGAATTCCCCCAGGCCCTTTCCCTGCAGACAGACACCCTAGATCCTGCCATGCTGAAAATTCTCAATCTGTTTATTACAATGTAGACCTGGCCCCTCCTGCCAGGCTAAGCCCAGACACATTTTTAACCTCCCTTCTCCCTCTCCTCACCCCCTAACAAAGTCTCTGAACACAAGGATAGAAAAGAGCAGAACCAAAGGAGTCACTGTGGGGGATTCCCTCGGACACTGACCCCACGGCAGCTACACCCAAGCAGGGGGAATATGGAGTCAGGAATTGGCTTTTCCTCTGTCTGATCCTTGTTTTGTTCACTGGAAAGTGGTTCTGCCCAGGGATGCAGCAATACATGTGTCATTTCTCCCACTGCCCCTTTCAGTCTCTCCTTCCCCTGTCCTCTCTCCCTGCCCCTCTGGCTGGGACAGTCCCATTCCTGGGGGCTTTGCTCTCCCAGGGCTGGATTTTCTACTGGCAATTGCTACTGGGAGGAGAAATGAGGAGGGGCTGTTTGTGCAGAGTCACTTTCTTGCCAGACCCCAGCACTTTCCCTGAGGTCTGTCAGTTACCTGGAGACTCTGGCTCAGAATTTAGTATTAACAGGGCCCAGGGCTGCCCTAGGGGGCTAGGACCAACTGGAGAAAGTCATCCCCTGGGCCAGGCAGAGAAGCAGCTTTAATTCAGGTCACTTCCCAGCACAGAACCCCGCTGGGGGAGCAGCAGCTGCTAAGCCTGGTCTCCCAGATCACAATGGAGGCTGCAGCATCTGACCCAGAAGCTGACACCCCAGTATCCTGAGCAGAGAGGGACAGAGCGTGCTGAGCAGCTTCCCTCCTTTAGCTCTCTGGGGAGAGCAGCTAACGAGAGCCCCTCCTCACAGGAAGAATTGCTGATCTCATTTCCCCCACTGTCCATCTGGAGTCACTCCTTGTCTTTCCATACAGTGACTCTGGATTAACAATTGTCTCAGTGAAACCAGAGTTCAAAAATGAATGAGTCCAGAATGCAGTGTAAGAGACCATTGTGTGGCAGTGCTGAACCCCCTCCCACCTCCCTCACCCCCCAGATCCAGGACAAGGACTGAACAATCTAGGAGATTGGAACTGGAAGTTCCTGCAGTTTTCAAGAAGGGAGAAGAGCAAAAATCTGTGATTTTCACCTCACAGTGTTTGATAAGCGGCTAGAAAGTTATCACAGTGACTGGGCCTGGCCGGGGAATGTCGGGCAGTGCTTGGAGCCAGGATACTGGCATAAGCTAATCAGGGAGAAGAAGCGAGGAGCAGCCCCCAGAACCCCAGCCAACCCCCGCCCTGCCCAGATACTCCCTGGGACCAAGCCCCCAGAGTCCTTGGCCAGGGACCTCAGATACCCCTCAGAGCCCCACTGGCCAGAGAACCCCCACCAGACCGTCACTGCCAGGTTGGGAATCCCAAAGGGTTCCCCCCACCAAGAGACCCCAACAGCCAGAGACCCCCCAAAAGGGACCCCCACTAGGAACTCAGTCCCTCACTGCCTGCCTAGGATCCCCCCCTGCCCTCCAGCAGGATCTGCCCTGCCCTTTGCCCTGGCACCCCCTCCTCCCCCCTGCGGGATCCCCTGATGCTTTACAGGGGCACCCCCTGGCCTAGCACCGGGGATTCTCCCACACACACACTCTGTTGCACTGGGTCCCAAACGACGCTTAGCGATCGATCCAGGAGCCAGCGGGGGAAGTCCCAGACAGAGCCCCTGGCACAGCACCAGGCTCCCTCTAACC